>NW_027108122.1:3093284-3110769 GCF_000696795.3 Halyomorpha halys
TATTAAAGAATTTTCCCAACCTTTGGAGTGTCGGTTTTCGAACAAAAATCAAAGGGCACTTGTGCCGCTTCCACACGTTTGTGTTCAATTAGCATTGTTTTAGAACTGGCAACAGATAAATGTTTGTGCTTTCTGTGTTTTAATTTATTAAAAAATTTTCCCATCCTTTGGATTCAATAATTAACTCTTGTTTAAAATATAATGTATATTTTAAAATTCTATCGATTTGGTGTAAATACATTGTTTCAAATTTTGTTAATTGACTTTAGCAGTTAATTTTGAATTTAACATAGCACAAATATATATTTATAAAGATATTGTTTATCTGCAGGAGCGCAGTGGTACTGAGGTAAAGCACTATGCTACTAACTCCAAGGACACGGCTTCAAATCCGGCTGGGCAGATAATTATTTTCTGTTACACTCTAGCCGTGAGTCAACACTGTGGATTATGGGGAGCTCTCCTGCAGTCCAGACACATTATTATTATTACATATCTAAATATTTAAATAAACTAGTTTCTGATAAAAATGTTTTAATGAACGTAGAATTTATAGGTTAAGTAGTATTATTTCTATGAATTTTTATCACATTGCAGATATTTACGTTTCCTTTCAATAATCCTATCTTTCTTTTGTCCCTTTATACGATGAAGCTCTAATGTAATAGCTGACAAAGGTACATGCAAGCATGTGGATATCGACGTTAGTTTTCATTTTTTTACCAAGCTTTGGAACTTTGGTCTTGAGCTTGAAGGCAAGTGATAAACGGATAGATTCAGCATTATGTTTTACTTACATTTTAAGTTAATGGGTATTAAGTAACAGTAGGACAAAAAAAAAAGAATCCATTTCCCAGTAGAATTACTGAGGAGTGTATTTTATTTTATATTTTTGTGTCTCATGAACCTTATGTATATTAGTTTGAAATTTTTTTTAAGTTATTAAATAAAAGAGATATTTTTGTTTATACATTTACTTAAGGAATGAACTTTTAGCCCCAAAAAATTACAAACAATAGTCCTACAATTGATTTTGGATTAAAAAAAAAAATTGTACTGAGCCTAGAAATTGTCCGTTTTTTAAAAATACATATGTAAAATTTTAGGTCCATGTACTGTTCATGTAAGAAAGAAATTAATTTGATATTCATTGCCATTGAATGCGACGGATTATTTTATTTTCATAATTTTTTTTTTAATTACATAAAAATATTTGTATTTATCTGAGTTCACTAAGATGAATAAGGTTCGCCTATATGTTTATTATTTATAGCATGCTAATAATGAAATTGAGACTGAGATAGTAGCTACAAATTCCAATCAGAGAGGAGATTCGATTCCTCTGCTATAGAAAAGGTAGCTCTTGTGAGAGCAAGCGCCACCTTTGAAGTAGGGAAAGAAGGCTGAGTCCTCCCAGTTGGGTGGGAACTGCTTTGGAGTAACTTATACAAGAGGCTGATCTGCCCCCCGTGGAAGGATGCAAAAGCTAAACGCAAGTAGTCCTTTTTACTGAAAAGGTAATTTGGGTTAGGGCCGGATCTGTGAAGGTTTCTCTTCTCAAATCCCGGTCGGAATAAGTATGTCCAAACCTTTTGAAGCGTCTTCTCTTCGGATCAGGGAAAGGAGGTAAAACGGATTTGGAGGGAGGCTTTTTCAAAGATATGTGAAATGAGTTTTAAGTCGGCTATCTATTTCACCTCCTCCCTTTTGAATGTTTTAAATCCCGAATTAATTAGTAGTGATAATTATAAAATTCTGTAAATATCTCTGAACAGTTCACGTTATTATTATTACCAAACCATTAATAGTTCAAAGAAGAAACATAAATACGCGAGACCGATATGAATATTATTGTTTTGTTTTTTTTCAATATGGTTACAAAAAAACTACTACACATAAGTGAGTGAGATTCCAAGGAATACAAGTGAAAATTATATGACTAAGGCATATATTTTATCTTTTGTATACTTTACGCTTCCATGTTGAAAAAATTGTAAAATAATCAATAATGAATAAGTAATTTCCAATTTCCTCAATACTGAACCATAAATTTGGTTCAGGTACTTGTACAGAGCAAAGGAAACTCTTCATCGCTAAATTGTCACTAGTACTCAACAAACGCATTACTTCAACAATATATATTCAGTCGAAATAATTTTAATGAGATCCAATACACTTTTTCCAACATTCAATAAACTTATTTATCTCACTAGGAAAAAATGTTGATCCCTTAGAAAAAATAAACCCCATATTAGGATATTTTGTCTTATTTGATTTCGTATAGAACGTTTACCTTCGAAAAATGTATAATTTCCTAATTTTCAAGGTAGGTAAACACAAATTTCTGATTAAGCACAATCAAAAAAAAAAAACATATAGAACCGTTAAGAATGTTACTATATTTTATACACGTTTTGAACCTAAGATGTCTAGAGTATATAGCCAATTCGGAAAAACCACTTTCACTATTGCTAAACGGATGTATTTAATTTCGAAAATACCTCATAAATAATCAATGAAAACAATTTAGCATAATTGTTGCTTGAAAAATTGCAAAGTATATGAAAATTAATTTTTTTTTTTTGGGAGGGGGAGGAGGGAGTTTTCATTCTGTGGGACTACCACAGAAATTAAAGTTGACACCCCAGGCCGAATTCGTAAAGATACCACTGCGGTCATGTGGCACTACAAACAGGGCACATTTTGGGGATCGGTCTCGTTAGCATAAAAAAGTAAATAAAACTACATAGAAAAACATAAGATAAATCTTCCATGCTATTATATATTTTTTCCTATCCCCTTATTTTATCATTTAAAATATTGGAAATGAAAACAATAATAAAAGGCATTTAATTTGAATCCATTTTTGACAAAGATAATCAAAACAGTTAAATGAAGAGAGGACTATAAAATCTTCCTTTTTTTTTTTTGTTCGATAACACACTCCTTCGAATTTAGTAGAAAATTAAAGCATCATATTACTATTTATATATAACATACATATTTATATACTGAGGTAGACAGTCGGAGTACGATATAAATTATTATAGATTTTTTCGTAAACTCTGAGCCCGAAAGCCTTAGAAATTGTGTCAACCTAAGGGGGTTCATACAAGTCATCTTAAACGTCTAATAAAGTGATTTAAATTTGGCTAACAATAAAATGCATTTGAATGAAATTTGCAAATCTAATGCTTAGTGTGTTGAGGAATGTCTCATGTATACACGGTATAATAATAAATTTCTCCTTAAAACTCTAAGTCATCATCATATCTTTGTTTTATAGAACTGGCCAATAAGATGAGACCGAATAGTCAAATAAACTATTTGTTTTAACTTAGAGAACTTGGCATACCAATCGTTGTAGAAGGCGTTATTTCACATCTAAAATGATTCTTCCAGTATGTATTCAACAACCCTCCGACACAGAATTAAAGTAAAATTAAAAATAAAAATATCAAGAGATTACTATCTCACGGATAGATTATACGCTGATATCTATAGATGAATAGATATATATACAGTGGCTAGGGTTTAGGATTCGTGCCACACGAGGATTTCGAGGGTTGGTTTAATAATGCAGAGAGTCAATAATTATGAGATTGGTAGATAGGACGCGGAGGCAATCTGTGCCATCCTGTGTAATTACCTCCAATCTGTCGAGCCCGCCTTGCTCAGTAAGCCACTCTCAACATTGTGTTGTATCCGCGTTAATTTCTATCCATGTCATTTCATGTTAGTTAATGCTAAATAACGGTGATCAACATTGCTCAAAATAAACTTGGTTCAAACATTAAATTAATCTATGATGTGAAAATTTATCAATAAAATCAGTAATAAAATTTCCTACCTGTACGTATTTGAAGACTGCAGAAATATGATAGAATCTTGTTTATAGGAAAAACAAGATGGCTTTATGTAATGAAAGTGACTTAACAAATTACAAAAAATTGGAGATTGAATAACTTATTGCACTTACCTGGGATATAGGACTCCAGAATGGCTTCACATCATCTTCTGGACAGGTCTCGATGTCCACCGTCTCTTCGGAGTCCGAAGCGGCCCTCGGCTCGCGGACAGGACAGACCGGGCTGAAGGCGGACCTGTCAGCCGCTGGTGGCAGGAGGAGCGGTGCCGGGGGCAGCCACATTGGGTAGAGCGGCTTCCAGACATAGTCCAGCGGCGGAACTCTTGGAGGAGACTCCTGCCTCTTCCTCGGTTTGGAGGAACCCAACAGCCTCTTTCTCGTACCACCGTTGAACATGGCCTTAACGTCCTCCCAAGCGTGAGTAACCTCTTCAGGTGGGCTGCCGCTTAGCCTGCAGAACAAGAAGCAGATCCTTCACTTCAACAACTACAATTATGTGTCTTATTTATTTATTTTTTAGAAAACTATGAATTAGTTATATATTCTCGCAAATTTCTTATTTTACATTCAGATTTAAACTTGATAGATAACATCAGCTGTGATCAAAGTCAGTATGTTATATGTATATATACTCTGTATTATCATATATTTGTAATTGTAATTATATATCAATAAAGAGGATTTGAAAATTAAAAAAAAAATCAGCTGTGATAATGAAGCAGAAAAGTCTTCTACAAACAATACAAATTTAGTATTGAAGGCCTAAAGTATTTATCTTTCATTATTTTAATGCAGTTAGACATGCTTATATTTTTTTCGTTTGATCGATTCTACTCACGAATCCATGAAGATATACTATTAAAATATATGGCAGTTAATGAATCCCCGTTGCGCCATAGAAAACGTATTTTAACTATTAACATATCGAAATTGATAATAGCATAGCTATAATATAGCTCCGGTAATAAATCAATTCTGGACTACAACTGCCCATGAATCGAACCGTACAGGCTAAAGAAGTACCAATTCTGAACGAATTATTTGGTCAATATACCTTATATATTAATTTATAAATTATACTCAAACACCTGATTTCTTTTTTATTCATTGTTATGGAACCAGAATCTATTTATACCCTTAGGTAAAAGGCAGGAATTGAAACTTAGGTTTTTGTGTTTTAAGATTAATATCTTAACTGCCTTCTAATTTTATTGAGTATTTAGTGATATTCGATTAACATAAACGATTTATGTCGAAAGGAGAACTTTAATTTAAGTTTAGAAGACTCTAGCTAATGCCTCTATTACCAATCTAAAAAATCCTATGGAAGTGAACACCCCTAGGAGCGACTCCATCCCTTGGGAAAAGAAACTTGTTGGCCAATTCCTCGATGGTACTCCATCTTCGACCCGTTGAACCGTGTCTATGACAATGCTGCAGTAGTGGGCAGCTGGTCCCTGCAGCCATTTACCTTTCAGAACCAGTTAGCAAACTCCCTGATCTGTGTAAGTATATTTCTACTCGAAGTTACTTATTTCTATCTGTTCTCTAATGGATGCCGATAGTAGTAAGTATTTTTTTTCTTTTTACAAAGATAATTCTTAAAGAAAATGCCATTATTAAGAAAATAAAAAAATAGTTTGATAGAATTATCATATTGATCAATGTAACAAAGAAATATTTCTAGGGAACAACTTCGTGAGTCCCAATCATATATAGACAAAATAATTAAACTTTTAAATTAAAAAAAACTACTTTTATTTATTATTATTATTATTTTGGAAAATTATCAACCCGTCAACTCTAAACTCATAAATTTACTTCCTATATTTATGTCAGCTGTTTTTATTTCAAGAATATATCTCATAATCCATAATCATCGCTCACCCTCGGCTTCATGAGTTACAGAAATGCGACTACATTATAATGAGATATACTCTTATATATTATATAATATTATTATATATACAGATTATTATAATATTCTGACATATCAGAAGGAAGAGAAATACTGAGACTGTGATATATTATGTCTACTATTTACTACTACTCCCTACAGGCTACTGTACAACTTGTTTCCTAGAGTGTCATTCGACACTTCTGTTTGACAACTCGAGAATCTTTTTTTACAACATTAAATAAATACATTGACACAACCCAATAAGCTGAATTCCTATTTATATTATTAGAATATATATATTTTACATTTTCTTTATTTCTATAAATTTCTTTATTCTATAGTGTGAATATTTACCTCATGTGGCGACGCCAAGAATTAAAATTAGCAGCATCTGGTTGAACATATTTAGCGCCAGGACCTGTTCGGTGTGAATGGAATATGAACTTGTTCGGGGAAAAGAAGAGCCCGCAGGTTGAACATTTGATGCATTTAGCCCTCGAAGAATTGTATCTGAAAATAAAATAATAATTTGTTAGTAGCAGATTTTTATTTAATTAATTAACAATGTATGCATTAATAACAAATACCTAGATGGTAAGAAAGCTCCTCTGCAGCCCCAAGCACAGTCGTGATGGACAGCGAAAGCGAAGTCCTCAGGAAGTCGTGGAGGGGAGTTGTCCCCCAGGAAGGACTTGCAGAGCCTCTCAGCTTCCCTTCTCGTAATCATTCCTGCAATATTTGTTTTCTAAAGCTATTATAAATATTTTAGAATCGAAATATTAATAAAGATAAGAAAAATAATATAAATTTGGTACTCCTTCTATGTGAAAGTATCGCTAGGAAGAATCAATAACAACTATTAAATATAGAGAAATTCGAAGCAGAAAAAGGAGACTACATTGCTGTAATCGGTTCTTATGGGAGCTCACTAAACAGCAAAAGGTTTGTGTAGAGAAAGGATGAATCCATTGTTGTTTGCGACGCAAAATTTGAAAAAAAAAAAAAACGTGATAATTAAACGGAATTAGTTTAATGATAAAAACTTGATCATTAAGAACTATAATATTAAAAACTTATACCACTTCAACCGATGAAGGGTCAGATCTACAGTAATTTGTATGGAAGTATTATTTCTTGAACAATGGTTTTGCATATTTTGCACATGTGCACACTCATCTCCCAAGTATTTTCTCCAATTAAGGGTGTACCCAAGGAGAGCATCCGAACCGACAGGCAAGTTAATGCGACAGAAGTACTAGGATCAATAATTATCTGCTACAGTTGGATTAAAACTCGGGTGTGAAATTCAACTAAAAGATTAATGGGATTAGAAATTTTAAAAATACAAATAAAAAATTGACACAAAGGTAAATTTATATATATTTATATTCTGATCCCGATTCTTAAAATTATTTGAATATTGTTCTATGACAAAATTAAAGTGTATTTCTGGTATAAAAAAAGGGTATCCTAATTGTTTCAAATTTCTCTTTTACTTTCCTCTCAGGGTCGGTTGGAAAGTCGTGGATTGCCATAATATAATCTTGGACTTAGACAGGTCGACTTGACGACTATGAGACCAACAAAATTTATTTATTTCATCCATTTGGACCTAGAATTAACTAGTTCATTCTTTACCAAACTTTATTCTGAAACTAGTAAAAACGGCTAGGGCAAGCTTATTCTAACACATCTGTCCCTTAACAATTACTTTTCTAAATGTAGAAATGGCTAAATAATAATAATAATAATTAAATTAGGTACATATAGAGGAATAACACTAACCACACCTCCTGGAAGACACAGGCATTGCTCCAGCCCTCCTCAGCATCTCCAGCTGAACGGGCGTGCACTGGACACAGGTGATCCCCAGCGCTACACGTCGGTTGTGGATCTCGTTATAAGAGAAGCTCTTGAGGAGGGTGTTGGAGATCTGGGCAAGGCAGAGCCTCTCCTGGTTGTCCATTGTCAGAGAGACTATCGGTACCCCATAGAGTATCACTGTACCCACCTAAAAAAAATATAGATATATTATACATATATCCTCCTTAATAGGAGGGAAAAACAAGAAAGTATATTTTTAGAGAGGCTGGTTAGTCTCTTACGTATTTGTCCTCGGATAAGTTAAACATAGTGACTAAGATTCACCCAGAAGTTAAAATCCGTCCCGCTAGTCAAGAGAAATCGGGCCAACAAGAACACGGTGTACAGCGGGTTGGGTGACATTCTCCTTATTAATGTGCTCCACGAATAATTTTAGGGTCAAAATCGTGTCTACTCTGGCTCAATATGTACCAAAAATTACAAAATGTACCCTAACTTTGGGATGAAATTCCAGCCAAGATGTTAGTGAAGGTAAAATTCTTGATGAGGTGTAGAAAGTTGACAGTAGATTAATAAGTGGAGAAGATGGTGAGGAGGGGGGGGAGTTGCGGTCAGTAAAACAACACAAATAAACAAAAAAATATTTAAGTAATAAATATAAATAATTTTTTTTTATTTCTGTTTTTTTTTTTTTTTTTTTACTGCACTTGCCATCTTCACTACTTATAAAATACCTAAGTAGTGTACATTATGAAATATTTTACTTTAATACGAAATATTCAACTATGGACAAAAATCAAAAGAACAATGTAACTACTGAAAATATAGTTTATTCTGAAGATGAATCGAAAAATATTATGCAATATTTAATATAACTTGTAAGACATTAAAAAGAAGGACCTAATATAAAATGTAAACCTTCTAAAGAGAAAAAAATATATAAGTACCGAAGTCAATATTGAACAAGTTGTGCGTCCGATACATCATTGCCATTGTTTAGCTAAGCATTGGAAGTAAATATTGCCAATGAAGGTATATTCGGCCAAGTTGGACACAAGTAGAGAGCCTCTGTAAAGCTCAGGAGAGGAGCTAAGAGGTTCTCCCTTACATTAATTTTCTGGACCCCAAAATGTTTTTCCTAAAACTACCGGCTAGGGTTCCATACAATTTTTTGGAACATTTCAATTAAAACATAGATCTGAATAAAATTTTTATATTAAGTTATAACCAATAAAACATGAAGACATTTTTAAAAATTTAAAGTACAAACAAATTTAAAATCTTAATATTTATAATTTTGTACTAGGTTACACCAGAATTCACTAGTACTCTTGGAAAATGTTTTAACAGTTAATAAAAGTGAAAATAAAGTTAGTAGAGGGTTCAATTCCCACCTGGATCTATATTTGTATATTTTTATGAGGTCGGGGGAACGAGTCATCATTGGCTTTAAATAATTGAGGAAGCAAAATATTTTTAATTGATATATAAATATGAATATTTAATTACTTAAGTAAAAAAAAAATTAAAAACACTTTAAATACAATCAAGCTGTTACCTGATTTGGTTTCGGTATATTAGTTACCGAAGTTGATTGAGGTCTGCTTCCTGCCGGTACTGACATCCTGAAAATAATACATATTTAGTGATACCAATCATAAGCTTCAGTAGCTAAATTTACATAAAGCTGAATAAATAATTAATATATATTATTTAAAAGTAAATATAACTGAAGAAATTGGGGCAAGAATATGATGATGATGACAAGCCATATAATGAAAATTGTTCTATAGCGCAGTTTCGGAAAATTCTGCAATTCTCATTTATTTTTTTTATATAGTTCAAGTTCCATAATATTATAGATAAATATTTAGGACAAACTAACACAATAATCAGAAACTAAAGAAAATGTATAAAATTCTCTTGTCAAATTCTTGCAGCAAAGCATCCAATTGCAAATAAAAAGTATTATTATAATTATTGTTAGTAGTATTACTATTAATAATATTGTCATTATTAATATTATATGATCACTACTAATATTATTTCTACTTTTATTTATTTGTATTCTTCTCAGATCCCTGGAAGTTTTTAATTAGGCATACATTTCATATTTTATTCTCAAATTAAAAAAAAAATAAAAATAATGAAAGATTAGACCCAGCAATGTATACCTTGTGCACTGCGTATATTTAAAAGAAATCTGTGCCGCTACAATTCTTAAAGGGACAGGGTGCAGTACGTTGTAAGGAAGTAGTGCTACGAGACCAGCGGATGTGCAAGGAGGGGATACGGTCAGAATATAATATATTTACATAAAAATAATTTTAGATGTATTTTAAAATAAATAAAAGTGATATTATAACAATCATTGACTATTTGTTTTTAAAAACTTTTTTTTTTAATAATTTATTTATTGGTATTTACAACTGTATACATATAATGGACATGATACAAACATGTGGAGAATCTACCGATTGATAGAACTCCAATTTTAAAAACTTAAAGATGCATTTCACTGGAAAATACATCGATGAGAAAAATAAGGGTAGGGAATACAAATAACTGTTTTTTTTTTCTTTTTTAAAACCTTCTTTTTAACTAATTTTAATAAGATATTTTTTTTTATTTTTGTTTGTTTGTTAGTTGATTTTCCTATTTTTTAAAATTTTTGTACATTAAACATTTCTAGATTTTTATCATACATTTATATAAAAATAAATAAATATTTTGACTTTTTATTATATTAAAATCCCATCCCTAATTACAGCAATAGTAGGTATATTTAGTATATACTTCAACTTTGTACCCTTGTTTTTTTCATTTACATACTTTGTATATGGAATATTTAGAAAAGGAATGTGTTGTGATCGTAAACAAATTTGAATTGAAGTTTTTTGTTGGTAGGTTTTAATACCTTTTTTTAGAATTTCCTCAAAAACACCCCCCTTAATTTAAAAATTTTTCTTCTAAAGTGCCCTTAAGTTTGTTTATTTGTGATAATTAACCATTCCAAATTTGAAAAGGAGCCCTTAGGTTGTCAATTTTTTTTTCAGTGGTGTTTCTGTTTAGCCTCCGTGATAAATGTTTTTGTCATTGTAGTTATTGAGGTTTTTTTTTTTTTTTTTTTTTTGGTTTTTTTCATACCCCTTGTAATGATGTTAGTGGGTATTTGGTACGTACATATAGGAGGTATGCTGTAAGTATAGCTGGGTGTTAAGGATACAAGGAAGGCAAAAAAAAATAAAATAAAAAAATTAATATAGTTATTGAGTAGTTAGTATTTTATATTTCACTATATATGAGTCTTACAGTTGAACGGGTATCTATATAAAATCATATTAAGTATTTTTAATAATGATTCTATAACACTTTAGCATTCAATAAATGGTTAAAGGCAGAATATAAATTTTATTAAATTATTAAACTTTAATATTTCTGAAATACTTTTGCAAAACAAAAACCTGTTGAAATTGGAGCTAAGCAATCCTCAATTCCAAAGCCTCATTTGGAAAATGTATTCATCATAGTGAATAATATAGAAATATCTTGAAACGAGTGAGAATTAATTTCAACTTACATTATAATAAATTAATTAATAAATAAATTGCTTAGGGAGGCAAGTGAAATTTGTGCTACACGCGTACCAAACCAGACTTGTTTTATGTTTTGTTTTTTTTACGGTTTATTACTTATTATATTTTGGTCCTATTTATGCTGTTCACCTATAACAAATTAATTCTGTTTGTCTTAAATATGAGGCATTGGGAAATAAAACATGATGACTGAAAAAAGTAAACTTTTTATGACGTCAAAATGTTCGTTAAATTAAATGTTTTACCTTCAACTATCACTTAACAATATTATAGTTTTAAGAATACAAATTTCCTTAAAATTCGTTAAAATCTAACTTGAAATACCATGCTTTATCTCCTCAAATGAAAAATAAAATATTAGAAGTAAAAAATGCCATTCTACTTCAAATGATTAAATAAATAAGAGGCTGGGATGCAGATGGGAGTGAGATGCAGGAGCGGATGGGCGAGGGATGGCGCATGCCCCACGGGACAGCCCTAACTGGATCAAAGCCCGTTCCGCCCACCGCCCCGCCAAATTAAAAACCACGTTTGGTGCCAGCTCCCTTAATCCGATTCCAAACCTGAATTAACGCCCGTCTCCAATTCGTCCTTTTGAATTAGCCGTCGTGTCGTCTCGATTCGCCCGGGAAAATTAATCCTAGCTAGAGCTACGGAAGAGATGACAATACGATTCCCCCTTGTAATTGTTTCCATCTCGACAATATTCCATCTCCTACTTAAGCGAAATGACATTTATTCTCTCCCTCCTCGAGATTCCATTATGTTAACTAAGAAATTTAAGTTCCTTTTTAATAGAATCCTTCTCTCATTGGATTTTTGGCCTTTTTTCTTCCCTCCCAGAAGTACAATTGTTTAGTAAGATATTTGCCGGTTGGTAGATCAGATATCTTATAAAAAAACAAATTCTCATAAAGAAAATTAACAAGCTTAAAGAATGAAATTTTATTTTTCTTAATATCTTTTTCTTCCTTTTTTACTTTTAATTCAGAACACTGACATGAATGCAGGGACATCTTTAACCAATGGTGGTCCATACTATACGAAGATGTGGTGTCCTTTTCCAAGAATTTCAGAGAATTTTTTTCTAAACAACTTTGGGTTATTCAGAAATAAACAATGAGGTGTTTAGAATTGACAGTACATTAATATGATAGTACAAGAGCCGGGAAGAAAAAAAGGCAGTTATCTCACCCCAAATTTTGATTACTTTAATGAGAACTAGGTATAATTACTAGTCAAAATTGATGAGTCTGCCAAGTATAGGTAGGGGGAATAAAAAATGGCGGCTGTTTCAAAACATTAAAAAACACTAATTTTTCATTCGGAGTTCTATATCTTAAAAACTACCAACAACACTAGAAAATCTAACAGAACATTAATTAAAGAAGAGTAAATTTCCTAAAATATTAGCCCTAAAAGAGCTATTTACGTACAATAGTTCTCGAGATATAGCTTTTTAAATAGCAAAATTTCTTAAAAATCAACTGAAAGATTAGTAGTTAGTTAATTTATTTTGAGAATTCTATATCTTAGGAACTATGTGACGTACAGACGTCTATTAGCACTCAAATTAAAGCTAGTTTAATGGACTATAAATCATGATATTTGCTAAAATAAATTGGTTCTTAGTTGTTCGGACAATAAGTTTGATTTATGAAAAACTTCATTTCAGAAACCATTGGACGTACAGATGTCTGCCAGCACTTAAATTAAAGCTAGTTAAATTTTCTATAAAATGGTTAATTAAGTTTATCTTTTTAGGAGCATTAGTTTTTATGATATTTGACAAAATGTTAATTTCTTGTTGTTCGTATAAAATGTTGGATTTTTGAAAAAATATATCTCTAGATCCATAAGACGAACATATGTCTGCCAACACTCAAAATAAAGGAAATTTAACTTACTATAAAGTAGTTTATGACACTTATCTTCGTAGAGGTAGTAGTTTTTATGATATTGACATATGAATATGAATTTGGCAAATGAAAATTTGTCCAAACAACTATATATCAATTTATTTTAGCAAATTTCATGTAAACTATTACTCCTACGAAGATGAACATCATAAACTACTTTATAGCTCATTAAACTAGCTTTAATATGAGTGTTAATAGAGATCTGTATGTCAAATGGCTTTTGAGATATAAATTTTTCAAAATAAATTCACTAACTACTGATCTTTCAGTACGTCCCTTACAACATTTTAATGAAATGTTGCTTTTTAAAAAGCTATATCTCAAAAACTATTTAACGTAAATAATTCTATTAGGGCTAATATTTTAGCAAATTTGAGCAGACTCATCAATTTTGACTATGAATTATAAATAGTTTTCATTAAAGTAATCAAAAATTGGGGTGAGATAACTGCCTTTTTTCTCCTCTTGGGCTCTTGTACTATGAGGAGATGGTCCGGGGTGCGCTCAGTAAATATACACAAATAAGTAAAACTTATTTATTTGTTGCTACGTTTCAACCTGTTTTAATTATCCTGAGACCAATTTAGTCCGAGACAAGTGTATGAGATAGAGTAGACTTAGTCGAGAACTAAGCCTAATTCCTAACTAAGCAACCGGCCTTTAGTGACTCACATATTACCCTCGCTCATTCGTTCGGTTCACTGAGTTACCGTCTTTCTTACAGGTTTGAAAAACGCACCTTCTCCAATATCGATAAACGTTGAACATCTCCAGAAACATTCCAGCCATCAGATAAATTACAATCGACTTGAAAATGGAATAATAGGAATATCCTATGTTGAAACTCATTAGAAAACTTTGACTACACATCCACTCATTTCCGTAGATAAACGATAAATCATCAACTTAGTACTATAGATATTTTTTTTAAAAGGATATAAAATGGGGAGGAAACTATTCTAACCTATGTACTTGGCAGACGTTTTCTACTTAATACATCTCATATTCATCATTTCATTGTCTAGTACAGTAAATCATTAATCAGTAATTATCAGTAAATCATACATTCTACCTTCAGTGTGAGCGCCGGTCATTAGAAAATAAGAACTACTTATTTTATTCCCCTCTAGAGCCAAAAAGTTTTTACCTTCAAAATAGATTAATAAGTAGTAAATACAAAATTTAAAAAGTCCGTTTTTATGAGGAAGTGGCCTTACGGCACTTTAAAATTTGTTTTCGTTGTACAATTGATTCAGTAACTTATTTAGTCAGTTAATACATGAGTTTTTCATTTTAAAAAACGCCTCATTTTTTAGTATAATCAATAAAACTAATTGAAATTTAAACTGTCCGTCTAGACGTTTTTCCTTCACTCTCTCATTTTAAATAGCATACTTTCTCTCTTGTGTGGCGTACTAGTGAAGGCATCTTGCCACTTTTTATTAAGATTGTGAAAAGTAAAACAAAAAAAGCCCATTGGAATTATATTTACGTTGAAATTAATAGGAATGTCCGCCATTAAACTAAATCAGAAGGTAATCAGTGATTGGCTCGTACCCTTCCTCTACTCCTGTCGCCCGCCCCTGGATCTATCATAAGAAGCCCAACCTTTTTGGCTTCACTTTCCCCTCTATTATATTCTCTCCTTCAAGTTGAAAAGGAAAACATTAATTTTTTCTAAGTTTGGAATAAATTATCCTATTATTACTTCTTTCATTTATTTTATTGCACTAACAAAGTTTCGGATATAATTTAAAGAAAAAATTAGTATTAAATGTTTGGGCTCTCAAGCTAAAATATATTACAATTTCCAATTGATAATTAATTATAAAATTAGAAATATGAACCAAAAATTACATTGAAATAATTTATTTGAAATTCATTTTTTTTTCAGATTAGGCCATACATTTAATACCAATTACTCTCATTTTTTTTAACCCTTAATTATATCCGAAACCTTTCATATCCAGATGTTAAAAAAAAAGAAAAAAGAAAGTTGTAATAAAAAGGGTAATTTATTCAGGAAAAAGAAAACCCTTTTGAACTGCAAAATTAAAACTTGAAATTTATTACTAAAAAGAAATGTATAGTTAATTTACAGAAAATCTGAACATAATAGATTGAACTAATTTAAAATATAGATTGCCAAGACGGGATTGTTCCGAAACAAGCAGGCTGCCCAATCATCTTCAATCGAACCGTGAACAATGTATGATGATTCAATCTCTTCCACCATTGAGATGGTTGAGCACATAGAAATGAAAGACAAATCCGATTTCTTTCTACTTGTAAAAAATGTTACTAGGACATAAAATCTCACGAAATAAAATTCTACTATGATTGATCCAAAATTGTTTTATCCGGGACTATGATGCGTTTTTGCTAATAAATTATTTCTCTTTCGAAAAATTTAATTATATCACTCATTTTTCAATTAAATCCAATGCTGTGGTTTTAATTTAAATAGTTTTATTGTATAAAATCATATTATTGATTCAATACTTCTTATATACAATTTATTCTTATTAGTTTTCTAATAGTAAGGATTTAAAATAAACAAGCCAAAAACGGATATACTACTTAATGGAAAATTAATATAAAATTTTTTTTTGCTATATTTAGAATTTTTTTATATATATATTTACATTTGACCCCACATTCCCAAAATTTTTAAGACCCATTGCAAATGTTTTCGTAGGAACTCGAATACGACTCAGCTACTCTGTTATACAGGAATAGGAACATAAAGAAAGTTCTCACACTTGTCGAGTAAATAAATTTATTTATTAACAACCGGATAGACATAAATCTAAAAGCTGAGGGAATAAAAAATTACTGTTGGTATAATATATTATAGTTCTTATAATATAATTATGATCTTATATATTATTATAATGTATAATATACTATAGTTCTATAAACAAAGAAAAAAAATTAAGAGATAAGGACAAAAGATTGTTTAGCTCTGATTTGAATGGATTTTGTCTGGGTTTAGATATTAATTATCGATTGAAGATCGAAGATTTGTGACTTTGGCAGAAGTAAATCTTATTCAAGAAAAAACAAAAAAATTATTTATTTTCCATTCTATGCTCTATATTTTGAAAACTACCACAACATTAAAAGCATTGATCATTATCATAACTTTTTATTTAAAGTAGAATACATTTGTTAAAAGTTGAGCTATTATAGAGCTCTTTATATATGTTATTACTCATCATAAAGTTTTTTGTTTTTTTAACGAGAAATCATAACTTTTTGGGTAAATATCGTGGAGACTTCTATCCCTAAAAAAATATTGTTCTAAACTACTTCAAAGTGAATTTAATCAGCTACGTTTTGAGCACACACACATTTACTCACGCTCACATGTTCTTGATTCCAACATAAAAAAATAAAATAAATTAAAATCAAAGAAGATGAATAATTTAGAAAGAGGTCATGCGCTTTTAAAATGTAAAAAGCAATGTGACTTAAGGTTCTTCATCTGTGGGAGCTTCAGATAAATTTGGGGTCAGTCCTTTTCTGTTTACTGTTCATAAATAGTGGAGGCATTCTTCAAAAATATGTTCAATGGTGAGAATGGACTGAAAATATTGGCCAATTGGTGGTAGCAGTTTTCTAATCAGATGAGAATGCGTGAGGAGAGTATGGCCTATTCTGAAGTGGGTTAGAGCAACTTCTTCTCTGTGGCGCTACAGTAGAATGTTGACCATGATTTACTCCTCTTTTGATTTTTCTTTATTTACTCATGGATTCGTATGATGAATGGATGTTCTGATTACACGTTTCTCAAACTTTTTAAAGAGCTCAATGAATCTTAAATTATTACAATTGTCTTTTCAGTAAATGAAAGGCAAAAATGAAGGGTGATATATAACAGTCGGTTAGTTCAGTGCAACTGAACCGGAGTTCAGTGGTTTATATGCAACATAATTTAAATTTATTTGTTGAAACAATCAATATATATCATAAAATGAAATATTTTCAACAAGATGCGACAGCCATTCTTTATACTCAACAGATGTGGTGCTATGTTTGTGCATATGTGAAAGATGACTGTTAATTATCATATCAGGTAATTAAAAGATAAAATAAAAACATTTTTATACTATTTTTTTTTATTATGCTACATTTGTAGAAAATGAATCATATTGAGAAATGATTAATATCTCAGGAGCTATCAATGCTCAAAATCAAGCTGGTTAAATTCAGTTTGATCTAGTTTAGAATAATTTTTCACAGGAATAGCGATTTCCATTGGATTCGTTAAAATACAGTCATGAAATGATGATTTCATGTTTTTGAAAACTAAATCACGGGTACTATCTGATATGTATGAGAAGTACCAGCTGGAGTTTTTTAACTTAAAATAATT
>NW_027108122.1:3115199-3198265 GCF_000696795.3 Halyomorpha halys
CTAGGGGTTGAATTAAATATAGCGCATCCCTTTTCAGTCGGTTCCCATCAGGAACTGATAGAGATACATAATATAAATATAAAATATAAATACAAATACATAATATAAATACATTAATATATGAATAAATTTAAATATAATACCTGTACGGGGAACCCCTAGTCGGGCTTAGAAACCCCGAGCCCCGTACACGGCATATCAAACGTATAGGGGTCAAATTTTATTAGGCGTGAATAATGTTTTCTATACGTTAAGTAGTATCCAAGATATTGAGCATGAAATTAATTATAACTATAATTAAATATAATATAAATATAATTAAACGAAAATTATCGGGATTTTTTAAAATAAAATAGACCTATCCCACCTTTTGCGTTTATATGCTTTTTTCCCCTTTGTTTATCGGACTATATTATATTCAACCGGACGCTATTTCTTATGCCTGAGATCTGAATTTTTCATACGTGGCCAGTGAACGTGGTAATTTTATCGGCCCAAACTGCATAGTACCAAACCATAGTATGAAATAAGTCTCCATTTTTGTCACGAGAACCCACGCTATATAATCCATGAAGACCACTTTATTGTGGTTCGTTATTTAATTTATGGACTAAATGCGCAAATCGGATACAGAGATGATTAACAATGGGTATAGCGGGTACTGATAAGTAGAACCGAGGTTTAGTGCGGTAAACATATTAATCCCCGCCTAGTTGGGGATTAAGTTAAGCCCGTTTTGATTACTCCATCATCTCGGGACCAATCAAAATACTAATTATTAACGCTAATTACACACCTATTCCATGGCCGCCTCCCCCCTCCATCCCTCTAGTGATTGTTCCATCCATTCCCCAGGGATTAGGATCCGTCGCAAATCGCCCGTGTTTCGTCTTCTTTTCAATCAAATAAATTTAGATAATTTATAGAATCGTCTTTATACTCTCATTGAGGTCATAATTAGTCAACAATCAAATAAATTCCAATAGATTATACCCCAAAAAAAATCTTTTAATAATCCGGCAAATTTAATTTTTACTATTGATCAACTAAAAATAGTTACCTTTTTTATTCATCAAAACGTCAGAATAAATTTTGATATATTACAGGAGAACATCCTTGATTGTAAAAAAATTTAGTTAGAAAGCCACAAAAGTAAGGTACAAATTTAAAATTTAAAGTAGTAAAAAAAAAGTTATTTGAGACGTATAAATCCAAAACCAGTTAATCATTTCTTTTTAAAACGTTAAATACTACATAACAGTTCCTAAGCCTGTTTATCACCATACCATCACAATTTTACAAGACTAACAATAATTCAATTTGTGTTTAAGTTCTGAAAAAAACAATAACAATTAAGTTGATAAACTCATAAATAAAGTATTGAAATATTAGAGTTCATCGAAAAAACATTAATGCAATAAAAATGAAAAAGAAACCTGCATTTTCTATACAGTAAGTTAGTTCGTAATTTTATTGCATTTACAATCCTTAGAAGATAGTAATGTTTCCTAAAACAGTTAAATAATTTGAACTAATAACAAAAAATGCTTTTATCTCATGATCATTGTACCTAAACTGCTACTTTAAAAAAAATAATTAAAATTTAAAAATTGTCTTGGTTAGTTTTTGGAATTTTATGCCCAATTTCTGAGAGTAAATTACTGACAATAGGGACAGAAAACAGACTCTAAGAATTAATTTTTTTTTTTTTAGGAATTTTAAATAATCCGAATAAATAAGGAAGTTGGGAGTATATTTGTATCTAGTAATGTATTCTAAGCTGCAATAATTAATGTCTATTTTTTTCACCTGGAGATAAAAGTTATTATCAACAGTGAATTTTCGTAAGTAAAACTTGTCTGTTTACAAATAAAAAAAAATGTTATATATTATCTTAGACCAAGGCAAAATGTGTTGTATATAAATTAAAATAACGGTTTTTTACAATGAATTTTTTGATATCATTTAATCTATGAACATTTTCCAATATTGAGCTAGATTCAAATATTTTCAAAGATTCTAAGCCTGTAATGTGAAGATAGGTACCAAGATTTCTTATTTGAGAATTTCTTATATTTTATTTTCCTTTATACATCCTTTCATCACCTTACAGCAGCAGCATCTCCTTTATTTCAATCCATCTATTATTATAATTTTTTAATTTAGTACCAATTTATTCCAACAATTTATTAATCAATTTTATCTCTGCAATTTATAGGAATATGTGTTTATGTTGCTCTCTTAACTAAGTCACTAACATAGATATTTTAATCATATAGGTCATCATATGACCTTTGTAGCAACTGTTTAAATAAAATGGTAAAAAAAAGTATATGGGCGATATAAATTCTATAAAGTTAAATTAAGAGTGGTGTGGGTCAAGCTTGATTTATTGGGACAAAACAATTTTTTTTTTTTTAAATTTCTTAAATGATATATGTATATTGTACCTACAAAATTTAAGGGTATAATACTCTCTAAAATTATATTCAGTGTATTAATGTATTAACGTCTAATGATTCAATGCAACATAAAAACGTAATAGCAAATTTTTAAAAATAAGTTTTTAATTTTGAAGTAATAATTTTTTTGTAACCAGTGTTCGGCAAAAAGTAATTGCTATTACTTTAGTTAAACTAGTAACTGTAATTTCGGAACCTTAATACCATCACAATAGTTCATCATGTAGTTAAAATTACTAACCAAACTAATTTAATTTCATTGAAATTACAGTAATTGTAATTACTTTTTGCCCAATACTATTTCCAGCCAATGTTTCGGCCCAAACAAGTGAGCCTTCATCAAGGTTACAACATAGATAAGAGAATTATATAAAAGCTTATAAAGTATACAGTAATACAATAATTTTAAAATAGAATATATTATTATTGATTATAGTATAATTAAGATTATAAACTTTAGAATTATTGTATGCAGGATCATCTTCTATCAGTAAGTATGTATGACTATAACGTGGCAGTCCTAAAATGGGGTTTCATTTTGTGAAACTTTCTGAATAAATTTGATTTTAGATGTAAAGTTGGGAAAAATCAATTATCTTCTAATTAAAATTATATAAATTAGCTATCTGTTAATACGGTTAAACAAAACTATTATACATTATCCTATATGTAGCAAAAATAAAAAAAACATAACTCATCAACACTCACTAATTTCATCCCATTCTCCCGACATGAAGTGGTATTGCCACTTCAATATCAATTTAAATTGACTCTCATCCACTGATTAACATTAATTAGGGACGAAAGTATATTCGAATTAAGGCTCTCGAATTAATAACTTGGAGATTGAAAAGAGTGACAAATCTGATTATATCCGTAGCAATCCATTACTGCTAAGTTGCCGTACACATTAAACAATTGTTATCCGATCCTGAGCTTGAATGATTTATCATGTTTTCGGTGAAGGTTCCCGGCAACGGTTTGATTCAATTAAGAAAATGAGTCGTGGAGGAATTGTGTGGACATGGCGCACGCCATCACAGCAAGTGGCCTGTGTTGAAGGCGCTTCAACCTGCACGCTACAATCTCTGCAGAAGAATACTAAATTTTATTTTAAAATAAATAAAAGGAAAATATTTAAGATAATACAGTCTTTCAAATGTAAAAAATTTGAAAAAAAAATCAGTAATGTCTATTCCGTAAAATATTTAGACTAATAAAACAATCATGCAGTTAATATTTAATAATTTTAGTAAAAACATGTAAAGTAATATGTAAGATACTAGATGACTAGAGAGTCCTTCATATAAAGCAATTAATGATAAGAAAGATTTTTTTAAAGATTTAATTTTATTATTTTTTGATTATAAATTTTAATTAAATTGACTTTACCAGAGACTTCCAGAAAATAAAAAATACTTGTTAAATTTCGAGAAAAAAAAATAATATGTTACATATTATCATTTGTTTATGAGTTCAATATAAATAAATGTGGTTCAATTTTTAAAAAAAATAGAAACGAATTTTCAGATAAAATATTAATAATAATATTATATTTTTACGTGGAAATGAATGTCTTTAATAACAATAAGACTAACTCTTGTGGGGTTTTAATTTAAGCGTAAACAAACAATTCAAATAAAAAGTTTTTTTTTCTTGAAACTGATGGTATAGGAGATAAGTGAATTAAGTATAAAGAGTGAAATAATTAGAGTTAAAATTTGAAAGAAAATTATAATGGTAGATGGAGTAAGGAAGAAAAGTATTGAATTTCGAAGATCGGATAAGGAACGATCGATCAAAGTGGTAATATTACCAAAAGTATATATTCTTATGAGCGAGAACCCATAGATGATTTAAGCTGAAGAAAATTGGTGATATATGATGAACGGTTAAATAACTTAATAGGCAAATGCTTCGGTAAATAAAGATAGTTAGCACCCATTTCTTGAGAGACAGTTAGTTGTCGCAGTAGTACAATACATGCTAGTGACAAGATTAAGATAAGATTGATTATAAATAAGGTTGGTGCTTTGAGGTCATAAGGTGAGACAGTTCTCTGTCGTAGTGACTACATGTGGTAATTGCTGTCAGGTAATGTCAAACTAACATACAAACATGATAGTACGACTGTATTGCCATTATAGTAAATGTCATAGTTCACAGGTTCATAGAGGCTGCGAAGGTTTCAACTGCCATGTTAACCGTAACTATAAAAAATGGCCATTATAGTGCAGGAACTATGAAATGGTTTTGTAATATTATATAGTTCAGTATTTTTGATTGTTTAAAATTTATTTTACCCACAAGCATTTATGGATTACATTAAATTTCATAGCAATTTAACGGTTAATTTATCTTCTGATACTCCAAAATGATATGATATCCTAGTTCTGGAAATGAAGATAAGATACGTAAAAGAAAGTTGAAAATCAGTTGTTTTTTATATAATTCGCTGAAAAGTCAATTAAAGATTATATAACTCATGTATCCTCAAATAAAAAAAATAAATAGAATGGCTTAGAAATGATTTTTTGATTTACTGTGCTTGTAAGTCCGTAATGGATATGTATCAATCAAAGAAATAAAGTAACGGATTTCAGGATAGGGTGGTGTAATATTAACTATATTTGATTTATAATAAAAGATACAGATACTAAGACATACTATTTACAATAATACCTACAAACTGGTATCAAACAGTGTACTCCGACTTCTCTTTTAAACTCTAGTCAGAAGAGAATGTTGCATATCTCCTTAGCATACTGGTATATTCATTTGGAATGTCAAGAGGTAGGGAAAATATGACTCGCAAGAGAGGGTTGAAATAGAAGTTTGAGTCCCATACTATTCTACTTGTGAAGTCTCACACTATTTTAGGCTTCCAGGAAATAGGAATAGATAAAGCCAAGACCATGGCAGTTTCCTATGTATAGGTGTATATTAAAGTGTCTGTGTTATGGACAATACCCATATACAAGTAATACGTCCTTATAGGGGTTAAACCAATGCAGTACTATGAAAAAAACAAAAAGGATATCGTAGGAGTGTGTGTCTTTGGTCGAAAATTTGTATGTCAGTCTAGGTTTTATTACTGCTCTGGGTTACCAATACTTGGATTATTTATTTAAACATTTATATTAATACATAAGGATATTTATAAGGCCACCATATATTATTCGATAACGTAAGACACAATTGTGTCTACATCGAGATAGAATGGCTCTAAAAAATTGGATACTTCTGATCGGAGTAATTAAGAAAATTGAGTTGAATATTTACTGCACCTTAAAGTGCCGATCTCATTTTTGAAATTAACTTTGTTATTATTGAAATGCGACAGATGAAAATATGAATAAATTTCTGTTAGAGATGACATGACATATCAGACTGCATTTCCTCTTCGTGCTCAGTTAAAGGCCTGAAGGTATTTCTAACTGCCCAAAGATTGAATGTGTAAGTACCCTAGAGCTTGTAAGTACACCCTTCTGGCTACTTCACCCTATACACTACAGACCTAAAGTTCCAATTAATTAACAGCTCACACCGGCCTTCCGTTCAATGCAAGGCCCTCGCTACAAATTAACACTCTATTCACCTCTGACTCTCAAAGGCTAGGATGCTCTCCTTCCAAAGGAGTGATTAGTGAGTGAGCAGTAGTGAGGAGGGATAGTCTTCGGTTTAGCAACACTCGCTGCTTTTCGGTTTTAAAAATGTGGAAAGGTGTTTTTACTTAAATCTTGCTTTAACTCAGTTTACTAGTGGTGATTATTTACGAGACTGAAGTAAAGCTGCGATTCACATTGCATGAACGAGCTATACAGTTTTCATTTTATGTAACTAACTGCCATGAACATATTGTAATTAGTTTAAAACAAAAAATATATTAGATAACTAAAAGGCGAAAAAAATTCGAAGAAAATCGTTAAAGTGTATAAATCATACAACATTAAAAAAAAAAGAAAAGTATATTATGATTTTTCGTGCTGTTTTGAATACCTATATGCCAATGTATGTAAAGATTTTAATTTTTCTATGGAACACGTAATTATCGTTTGTATACATATAAAATATTAATGTGAAAAATATTTTTCACTCTTTCCCAAAAGTTTAAATTATTATTTTTTATTTTTTTTTCCTACATATAAATAACAGTGGACAGCCTTCAGACTTAAACCTTTTTAGGTCCAATAAGTAAGAAACGGTGTTAAATTTTTAGATCTTTTTGATTTCTGCCTTGCCTTATACATGAGGGAAGGAAAATTTGGATCAGAGCTGCAAAGATAGAATGAAAATATTGTATATAAGTGCGAAAATGTAAGATATATATATTTTTATCTTGTGTATAAATTATTCTGTTATATTTTATAATTATTATTTTGTATATTGTCTCTCTACTATATAAAAACTTAAAGCCTGAATAGTTAGAAATGAAAAGGAAGCATAATATATTGATATTTATTAAACTATAGTGAATAAAATAATACAATATGAAATGCAGAATACATGTAAATTAGAGTTATACATTTTGACCAAAGAGTAGTTCAATTAAATGAATATTTTGTAATTTTTAAAATGAAGGTTGGCCCGCAGTTAGAGGAGGGCAGGGGGTACCCTCCTGTTTATCATTTAATTTTTAATTTTTTTTTTTTTCTTCTTTTTAGACTGTATATAAATATTTTATGTATGAAAACGTAGAACTCTAATATTTATTGCCACTTATTGTTATTCTTCAATAAAAAATTTAAAATTTCCTTTGATATATTATGATGAGGATGAAAATAACCAATAGAATAGGGCAAAACCATATAAAACTTTTTAAATATATATAGGTAAAACTGTGATAGGTTTTTGTAATTATTATAAAATTTTGTTTTTTCCTTAATTTTTCTTAAGGATATTTAACAATTATTTAGATTGGTTCAATTATTAGATTGATATTTGGTATTATATCAATCAAAAAGATTAAGAGAAAAAAACCTTAAAAACCACTATAATAGAATAGTAGTAGTAACAAAAACTTATCACAGTATTATTCTGTATCTATATGTGTTTCTATTGTTTCATCGATTCCCAGATAGGTTCGTTCCTACGCCATTCCCATTAAATGAAGATAATTATTTATTTTTTATCTGTTCTCTTAGGTGCAGTGAATTGTCCTTTTAAAAATCCTTCCTGTTGTTCTGCCTTCCCTAAGGAACCGTAGGAGAGAAGTAATCCGTAGGCAAAGGGAGAATGTGATCCGAAGAGACTAAGAATTAATCGAGAGAGAGCGGGTAAACTAAACTAAATTTAATTTCAACTTAAGGCGGATCGTCGAATTTATAACAACCCCTTGGCTGAGATGGAACAATGGCCGATGCTGGATGTGTTTATTTAAAGGGGAAACAATACAGCTCTAAGATAAGAGAGAGAGTCTCTCCTCTGTTAGCCAACGAGATTAGTACCTCTTTGTCTCCTCAACATCGTCCACTGAATTTTTAATGAGCGAATCTACAGAACGGGGGTTAATTGTTAAAACAAACGATTACTTTTATATAAATTTCAGGCTGACATTGGCTGTAGCCCTCTCCTCTGCAGACAGATTCTTCCGCCCCTAACTCTCATTATGTTGTCTTTAATTAGAACAGATGTTAAGCTTAACGCTGACAGCTCAACAACATTATTTTTCTTCCTCGTTAAAGAAGGTAGGAAAGCTTCATATCCTTCCAAGAATTCACATGAAAATTCCCATTCGCTTTTTCGTGTCCAAAGACATACCATGCCCGTCTGTAGTCAAATCCATTTAACGGACACATCATATAATCCGTTTTTTAATGACTCTTTTATGGACTGATAATTATATGATTCAATATAGATTTCATTAATTTTCCCTCACTACCTCATAACTTGGTACAACAGTTTCTAAAGCAGCTCGTTCGATACTGATTTTAATTAGAGATTAGTATAAAAATAGGTCAGAATCAAATTTATGTAATCCGCTTATACATGCTAAAAAGTAATTTTTCTTGACCAGCATATATTTCATAACGACTTTTCCCTTTCTGAAATTATTAGATGAAATGGAAAATGTATCAATCAGTATTAAAATACATTTAAAAGAACCAAATCTCACAATATTGAATGTGTATTTTGATCAATATATCGCCGCTCAAACTGTACCTCATTATAACTCTAAAAAATCAACAAATTATTTTAGAGGCAGCTCCAAAAAATTAATGTCTCTTAAACCAAGACAAAATTATATATTTATCCTACAAAAGATAGTTCAAACTAGATGTCTTAATGAATGCGTTATAATTTATTTTAAAATATTACTAAAATAATATGCTTGTTTTTTTTCCTTAGCGTTAGTACCCATTATCTTTCCAATAAAAGAGATATTCCTTTATCGTGCTTAATAAATAAAGACTTGTAGAAAAGTCAATATAATATTTTTTATTTATTTAGTCACCAACATATTTAAGAGTATTTTAAAATAAAATTTGAGTATTTTACTACGATTAAGACTGTAATTAGTGTGTTTTATGTAAAGCAAAATAACAGTTTCATTTCATAAAAGTTATGTTTAACTATTTTGAAAGCTGAAAGTGTAAGTTGAACATTTAAAGAAGTGCCAAATTAAGAAAATAAATAATTAAACAAGAACTATAGATAACAGGGCAATACAATGTTGCATATATTTTCGGGATAGTAATAACATACTTTGTGGCAAGTTTCATTATATTATATATTTCATATGGAATGATTTTAGTACAAACGTGAAACTATGTGTAATCTCTTTATTTTACAGTATGCACACAAGAAAATCTAATGGGATACAATTCAAATTAAAGGCCTAAAGTTGAAGTGGTAGCGTGAATACTACAATATAATGACACCCTTCAGTAAGGCATATCATCGTTGTTAGGAATCGATTACTCCTCTGCGATATCAATCTAATAACTAATATTTCAAATTTATGTCAGAGTCACGAATCGGCGTGACCGTATTGACCGCAATCAGTGTTTAATATTCCAATATGTCCTACTTTCGAAATGTATACACAACAAATTGTCAAAACAGAAAAACGTTCGTAGAGTTAAGTACTTGAGTTATCAACTTCTATGTCAAGAGACCCATGTAATTATATATAAGTACTATTTATATAATCTATCCTGATAAAAAAAAGGTTTATAGTTTATAGGTAAAATTTTTATGTTTATAATCATCCATTGTTCTTTCAACAATCCTTTTATTATTTGATAGTCACCTTTTTTTTAAAACATTACTCTTATAAATTATAATTGAACTCAGCTCAATCGTGTACATGATATTAAAAATTACAGAACACAGAATTTGAACCATCCTAAACATAGAAGCTACTAAACTTTAAATCAATTTAATGTAATTTTTACTTTTAATTCGGCCCTCTGAAAAGACCAGAACTAATGGTTCAAGAATATAAAAGATAACACGACGGATTAAAACATTTTTTTATAATTACAGGAAGGTGGTACGGCAGTCAAGAAAGGAATAAAAATAACTGAAAAACTATAAGTAAACAACATTTCGTCCCATTTCGCAAAGCTTCATCAGAACTAAGTCCTAAAAGATGAAAAGTAGTTATTTAATTTTTAAATTACTTGGATAACAAAAACTTTAACAGTTAAATAAAAATTATATATCACCATTGTTCAAGAAATTTTTTTTTTTAAATATAAAAGTCGCTCAAGACTACATTTGGTTATCTTGATTGACAACAAATTACATTCTATATGATTTACTTACAACATTATGAATTTATTGCTAATTTAAATATCAATTTAAGTTATATTTAAAAAATAATTTACACCGTCACTAGCTACGCTACTAAAATTTTTTTTTATCAAAACTTTTCATCTGTTCATGATACTGGATAATCTACAATAATTTATTTTAGCTTGCTGTTCCTCCTAGCCACAGAAATAATTATATATATAATAATTTAATAAATAAAATGTTATTATTTTCTAAATATATGAAGAAATGGAACATGGGAGGATTTTATATTATTATTTAAAACAAATTAGAATAAAAAATAAACAAATGCAGAGAAAAATCACAAAAAACAGATCAGGTGAAAAAATTTAATGTCAATAATAATATTACATAGTAGCAAATAATTTAATTTAAATGGAAAAAAATATGGTTATATTATGGTATATAGTAGGTTGCTAATATCTAGTGTGTATTTAGATAGCATTGCTTCAAAATAAAACATTTCTAGCTATTTAAAAAATGTCCAATAAATAAGGAAATTGTATATTTTCTGATTTCCCCCCCCCTTTTGGGCTAGTTGGGCTACCTTCATACTTCAAATATTTATTATTTTTTTTAATGTAGATAAAGGACAACACAGCAGTGAACATATATGATTTTAAAAGAATAAAATATGATAAAATTTTTAATATAAATTGTGGTAAAAAAGCTTAAAATAAATTATGAAAGGAAAACACACAAGAAGGAAATCATTAAATAACTATAATGGTAAAAGAGGACAGACCTTGAAGATGAATGTCAGAAGAATATATTATTAATGTGGAATTAATAACAAATAAAAGGTTTGAAGTACGAAGGCTGCTAATTAGAACAGAAGGTAAAAATATTAAAACATCACAAATTGGTGCCCTCCCCCAAAACAAATTATAGGTTATAATTTATATGTACATGTGTTTTCGAGAGAGTTGGCCAATTAAAAATAATGTTAATTGAATCGCACAAGGAGCTAAGTATACGTAACAAGAATAACATTTTTTAATAATAATGTTTTTATTACTAATAAGTTCATTACTAAAGCCCAATAAATGATCAACATAGAGGAATTCAACATAACCCTTTGAGAAGGGAATGGTTAGAAATGTCGTTAGGTAAAAAGCACTCCGTCAAAGAGGCATTAGTTATGGACGGATTATTTGTGAGAAAGCACACACAATATTCTCTGTGGCGTTTTGACATCTCTAATATGTGACCAATACCATTGCCACACCGGTCATATCCCTAAGTCAATACTATGTCATTTAGAACCGTATCGTCGTATGTGGAGCCTTAAACAACTGACGATTTGCCTGTCAATCCTCTCCAACATGGCTATTTTTGTGAGGAATACATCCAGTAGAACATTAGATTCTTATTTATGTAAAGTCTATATTATTAAAAGATGGAATAACCAATAATTGTTTTTTAAAATGTCGTTCGTTTGATATTGCTGTTAATTCGATATGACGACCTGAGGAACTTTGGCACGAACGACGGAGTTTCCTCACAGTTTATTCAACGGTTACAGCTGGAATGTGAATTACTCAGAATACTAAATACAAATTTTCTTCTATTAAATGAATGATTAGCTTTACAATTTTATGTAGAAGTTTAAAATATAAGTAAATAACGATATTGGAGGTAAAAATCAATTGAAACGAGGATTTTTGTTTGAATTGTATACAGTTAGATTGTATAAAAACTGTAATTGTTTTTACACTCTCAAGGATATCATAACTCCAATAATAATTAGAGAGAATATTTTAGGCGGGATGGACAGTTTATATTTTTATTTTAGGCGTTGTTATCTCCTTAAGATCGTAATGTACATCAACCAACACTCCATATAAAGAAATGATTTAAAGGTAAGATAAGAAAGACTGTGACGGAGACCGGGAATGGCGGGCCGCGTCGATTCCTAGTTTTGGTAAGAGATTTTGTATTTTCTCGATATAAGTATATTTTGTTGAAGACTGCTCTACTTGCTATTAATAAATATTTTCAAGATAAGTTAAAACGAACATTTATCATGAAAAATTGGGGGCGGGTGAAGGACTCAATAGTTAAAGAGGAGAAAAAAAGAAATTATTTCACACCAATTTTTGATTATTTTAATGAAAACCATATACTGTTAAGGGTCAAAAATTGAAACTAGAGGGGAAATAAAAAAAAAAAGCTACTTTTTGGAAGATACATGAAAATTCATTTTTAATTTCTTTTCAGTGAAAAAAAAAATTTACGTTACTTCCTTTCAGAATTTTTTTTTTTTACTTAGGCTATACAAAGGATACAGACGCAGTAAATCTCATTAAAAAGCAAATATTAAAGTATTTAAAATGCACTCCCCCTCTACTTTATTTTATTTCATAAAAACCTAACATTTTCGATTAGTTTTCATTCGAACCTCCATATCCTTAAACTACTTACTAAAAAACGTAATTTTACATTATTAGTTCCTAAGATATAGTATTTCATAAACCAAACGTGTTTTCAAAACATCGAAAAATCAAAATTTTGAGAATTAATTTTGGCAATTTTCTTGGAAACTACTATTCCTACGAAGATATTAATTATAAACTAAGCTACATTACATTAAACTATCTTTAATTTGAGAGCTATTTGACATCTGTGTATCTGTATATGGTTTCTCAGATATAGTTTTCCCATAATAATAAAATAAATTCACTAACTACAAATTTTTCGTAATTTTGTTATGAGAGGTTGCTTTTTTAAAAAGTGTATCTCGGGAACTAATGAACGCTAATAGCTCTATTAGAGCTCATAGTTTAGCAAATTCACTTAACTTTAAGTGATATTCTTTTAGCTTTTTTAAAGTTGTAGGTAGTTTCAAAAATTAATTTTTGTTTACGTTTTGAAACAACCGCTATTTTTATACCTCCTAACTATGGTTGGCAGTCATTAATTTTGCCTCTTAACTATATATAGCTTTCATTAATGTAATCAGAAATTGGGGTGAAATAACTGTTTAAATGTGCTGTTAAGTGGAGTATGCCACTCCCCTGTAAAAAACGTTGAGAAAGTTATTATGAAACAGAAATATACACATGCCTCACAACTAAAAAAATATATAATATATAAGGCGATAAAATAAGATAAATGTAAAAAAGCTAAAACGGTATATTAAAAAAAAAAAAGCCAAAATTAGTTGATCAGGAAATACATAAAAAAATATCAATCTAAAAAGTTATTTAGTTAGACTTATCAAAAATAATTAAAGTTTAATATTTGACCAATATGAAGCTCTCCGCAGTTTCATAATTTTATGCAATGTGTTTGGTATGCATTGATAACTTGTCTTGTTCTGTCCCGTTGATCTGTGAAACACTAATTGGTTATTTACTAAAATTTGAAAGTCTTCGGGTTTTGTTTATTGAAATCTTACCATTATTTCCCAACAATAATTATTTTATCAATTATAATAAATTAACCGGTCTCAATACAAGGACTCAACAACAGAAGGATGGCCTCAACACACTTCATCAATTTATTTTACAACTCCAAAGTTTTGTCCAAACTGGTAATTATCAAGGATATTAATTAATTAACAGCTATAATATTATCTATATATCAACAATTATAAAATTATTATTGATATTAAATTAACGTACCTCAATTTTCAATTTCAAAGCCTTATAATACTTTCCTAAATGGTTGCAAGCTAATATACCCCTTAATAAATAATATAGATGAAAACTATGGGTAAATGTGAAATATTGTAAGTTAATAAATATGATTACCCCTGTTAACTTGTTTTTTATAGGTTAATTAATTATATTTGATTAGGCCAACGCTTATTAGCTTCAACTATTTTATAAAGTATTATGGAACTGTGGGATTGAAAATTGAACTGTGTTAATTTAGAATTAATAATGATTTCATTATTGTTACACAAAAAAATTGTGATTAAAACTGTAAATTAATTGATATCCTTGAAGGATGGCCAAACGTTGGAAATATAAAAAAAAATACAGAATGTGTAAGGCTAAATGGATCTAATTCATTATATTTAATAAATAGAACCAGTCTTCTATACAATAAATACATAACAAATTTTTTTTTAAATTTCTTTTTCTCAGAGTTTGTCTTTTTTATTAATTCAAATTATATTGTATTTTTCAGTCTTGACTAATTTCCTGGACGCTTGTTGTTTTTAATTTGCAGCTAGGAGAGACTTAATTCTTTATTTTATAGTTAATATATTATACATTGTAACAATATGTTATATATTATATGAAAAATTAGGGTATTATATTATATAAATATTTCATTATATTATCAGCCATTATCATATCATCATCATTATCCAAAGCCTCGATATTATCAGATATACACATCGAAAACGAGAAAAATTAAGACATATAATTATATTATACACAAAGATAATATAATTCAATTTAATAAAATTCACAGAGAAAAGCTCTGTTTTAGCTGAAGGGCAGTTTAGTAAATAATTTACTAGACAACAACCTCAAAATACTGACTACCCTGGGCACTAACACCCTCTATCGGGAGGGGAGGGATTCGCAGAAGCACCCTCCTGGGAGGGCACCATAACGACAGCACCAAACCGCCTTCTCACCATAAGCGGCGGCTTAATCCCGTGTCGTTAATTGGCATCTCCTCGTTAGACCTGCATGTATGTGCAATGTCCTGTTGTTTCCCTCGGGAATGAGCTAACAATATGGTCATAAACCTTATCAAAGGCTGTTTAGAAGTGAGTATTGTGATTTAGAACTGTGAATTTGTATTCTTACGGACAAATCGTCTATCTGAATGAGACAAAGCTGTTTTTTTCTTGAGTGGTCTTACACTAAGAATTTAGATTGAATTTTCAAAGGTGATTCTGAAACAACAAATAATTTTCAACAAGATAGTTTCCAAGGACCACTATACATTTATATTGGTCATAATACGGCCTAGGGAAACTTCTACCTAGAAGACATGATGATGAAAGAATTATATTGTAATAATTTATTACTGCTCTACTTACCATGCACTTTGATTCTCATTACCATGGTTGTCCAAGAGAAACCTTTTCTACGTCAGGAGAAGATGGTCGAAGAAATAATGTAATTCAAGACACCGCACTTTCTAGCTGCCGATACTCCGAGCGGTCTATATAGAGTTAAAAGATTATTTGAAATTTCTTCTTCCTTCTCATACCATACCCTCTTCACAGTTCAATTTTTTCCTTATTCACTTTCCTTACATACGTTACTTACTCCTGTTCATCACTTCTTAGTATTTTTTAGTTTTACTACTTACCACCTTTTGACCAACATAAGTTTAGATACCACTTCTTCATTTCGTTAATTTTACTAATTTCTTATTTTATATCACTTCCTTCCAAACATTTTTTAGTATATTAATTTCAATTTTTTTCATTATAATAAAAAATATTATTATAAGAAGATAATATACAATTTTGGAATAGTAAGAATGTATTCAAAAAAGATAAGCATAAAAATTGCTTTTTTGCTTGTTATCTTTTTTTTTATAAATTCTTACTAATCCAAAATTATATATTATCTTCTTCTAATAATATTTATATCTTCTTAATTTTTTACTACCCTGCTTTTTACTATATAATGGTTGTTATCTCATTTTGTCTTTTCGACCCTCTTGATGAAGGCCTAATAATATTAGTTTCATTTATTTGTCTTCATTTATAATTTAACAGGCCTGTGTGTTAGGAATATACCACAGCCATGGCTTTGTATGGTTAATAAACCTTTGGTTAAAATAAATTGCATTTTATTATGATCAATTATAGTTATACTTATGAAATGAGATCTTAAAATTATTTACTTGGCGGTAATTCAAAATTAAATGATTTTCTAAAATCCATTACATCATTATCGTGGCTAGTTTTTTAGCCATGGCTTCTTTTCGATCACATGCAACAATGTCAAATTAAAATTTAATTAGTGAATTTTGTGTTAATTTAGTTTGGTAGTGATTTTATTAAAGAGCTACTCTAAGAAAAATGAGAATTTCCTTTTCCTTTTTTAGAGATGAGTTTTTATAATAACCGTTTAAATATAATCGAATATAATTAATAATTTACATTATTATAAATAATAATTTACCTTTCCTTGTTTATTATATTTAATATATAGAAATATATATATAGTATAGAAATATTTTTCAGACCAAGAATTTAAGTAAGATTTTAAAGTCCGTGACAAAATTTAAGCGGATGATAATTTAATATTTGAGGTTATCCACATTTAATTACGGTCATTTAGAATTATGAATTAATATTAGTTACGATAATATACGAGACGGTTATAATAACGTTGGCTCACAATAAATAGTTCATTTACCATTTAAATTATTTTGACCGCGCCCGGACCATCTTGGGATATAGTAACGAGCCAAATCCTCAGAATCTGGATAGTATGTTTAAAATAATCACCTCAAAAAATAAATTATGTAATAATACATAATGATCGTATTAATTATAATACAATTTAATATGATAATATCAATACCTAAAACGTATTTTTACGTTTTAGGTATTGATATTATCATATAGTTAATATGATAATATCAATAAAATATTTTTAGATAGAAATATAGGTAACACATTGTATATCTTATGAATTCAGCAAAAAACAACAACTTTGACTTTTGTAGCAATTTTTGAGATGTACAAGGTACTTCCTGCTTGAAATTCTTTGAAATTAAATTAGTTAAATGATTATCCGTATTTTTAACTATATATTAGATAAAATCATAATAAACTAATTTCAAAATCTTCTTTATAGTAGTCTTTATTTAATAATATAATATATCGTGTTTTTAATTCAGAAACCTGAATTTATCTAAAGTAAATTTTTTATTGGATCTTGAAGTTTGATGTATTTATTGTCTGTTGTTAGGTTTAAGAACAAAAATAGTGTTCAATTAATCAAACATTCAGTTAAGCACCTTTTTGGTTCTAAGACCAATATAAGATTCACTCAAACTTTACATAATCTAAAAAATCTAGTCAGTTTTTAGAATTAAGGGTGCGATGTGTATTAATCATTAGAAACAAAAGATATAAATTATTTTTTTAAGTTTTACCAATAGATACTATTTCTTTAATTTAATTGTGAAACCATTTTCATTTCTATTATTAAAAATACCGTTTGTACCGAAAGTATACCTTAGTTTTATCACTTTTATATCTACTGCAGCTTTATTATTGAAGAATAAAACTCAGAACTCGTTGTATTCCTTTTATAAAACAAGTTTCACAAAATAATTGTATAATTTATCAATTATAATTATTATTCAAGACTGATTTTACCAATTTGGAATTCGTACATATCCTTGTTATGTTGATTGAATGGTTTAGAAATTATTTCAGAATAATATATTGTATATAAATCAATTAAATTAACATTTAAATGTACTAAATTAAACTGGCACTAACAATAGTTTCCTATATTTGCTGGTAACACAATAGTAAATATAGTTTACCTTTTTGTTTGATAAAGGTATAAAATGTTATATAATTATCATCATTATAATATCAATCGAATCTAAGGAGATGCCGTGATAGTTAAACATTTTTTAAAAAATCCTTATAATAATAATTTAAATCAAAAACAAATAAATGTAAAGTAATTTTAATATGATAATAAAATAAAATTGGGCTGTCCGTAGCTCAGTGGTTGGGCAGTCTTACCATTCTGAGATCTAATGGCGGTGCCGGTTCGAGTCCGGCCAGAGCTTTACCTTTTTTCATTGAGTGGCGGTCCCACAAAATTAAAAATTTCGACCTCCGACCAGGGTGAAAATAATAGGAATACAAATAAATGAATTTCTATACCTGGCTGTATTGAAAATTCCAATACCATTAAAATAAATAAATAAAATAAAAGTGCAAATGTAGCTACTGATAATTAATCGATTAAGAACTTTTCAAAATACCTATACACTGATTACAAAGTTTGGTTTAGAGAATAGTGAGATAAAAAAAAAGATTAATTCGGTTTTTAAAAAAAACAAAAAGAAATAAAAACCTTTAACGATTTAAATTGGCTTATATATTTACTCTCAAAGTCAATTATATATAATTCTTTATAATTCATGCATATTTTGCATTTAAATTTTCGTTATCCTTTTCTTTTACTTGAAAAAAAAAACCTTCAATGTTTAAGATGGGTTTAGGCTATAAAACTTTGTTCTTGGCAAAAATAAAAAAAAAAATACTTTCATGCCTCCTTTTAATACTGATTAAAACCTAAATTTCACAAACATTTTCAACGAATATTTATGAATGAAATAAAATTTAATTAACGAAAGTGATTGATATTTTTGAAAATATCAAATGAAATCTGATATTTCATAGAGAAAAAATCTTTGGAAAAATGTTTAGTAGTAGTAATTTAGTTACTAGCAGAAGTATCTGGGGTGTAAGCTCACCTTTAGGGTGAACATCACTCGATCCACATTCGAACCCTGTGGAGCGGCTGGGGAGCGAGTTGTCAAGAAGAATAAAGATATGTCCAGCTTTATTCCAAACTATTAAAACAATAAGGATTGCTCCGGGAGAACAATATAACCATTTCCCAAAGGAATTTATTCAAAACCTAATCCCGCCGATACAATATCCAATTTAAGCCGGAATAAGCGCGACAGGAGAAATATCATTCTGAATATCATAATTGTGAGAATACCATTGTAAATCCAATTTCCAAACCAAAATTTAATTTTTATATTAATGTGTCTTTTTTTTAATTCCTAGTTTCGTTAACATTATCACAATATAACAACCACAAAAAACAGGGATAATTATTTATAATATGCTGTACCTATAGTATAATATATAATATAAATTAGACTATAATCAGTTGATTGGGAATCAGGACAGATTATAAAGAGTGAATACTTTTCAATAGAAATGGGTGTTTTCGACTGTGACAACACACTGAAAGTGGTTTTTTTTTCTCAATCAATACTCCAAGTCATATTTAGTAATAATTATACCATAAATTTAATTTAATTATTATGCTTGCTAAAATAATAATTTTTCTTGATTAAGATACATGTTAAGAATAATTACTTAACATGTATCTTAATCAAGAAAAATTATTATTTTAGCAACTATAGTTAGAACAATGTTTGCATACTAACTATAGTTGCTAAAATAATAATTTTTTTAATTGTTAAATTTAAATTTTATTTCAATAGAAATTATTTTATTATTTTTTAAATAGTAGTTTTTATTGAATGAAAATAGTACAAGCTGCAACAATTAAGGGCAAAGTATTCATTCATTACTAAACTACAGAAAAAATCATTAAATAATAACAATTAATTCCAACAAAATTAAAAAGAACATAATGGAAATAAATAACTTAGAAATATAAAGTAGGAAATAAAAAGTGTTTGAAGTACTTTTATATACTTTAAATAAGTTTGGTTCAAACTTTTTTATATTATATAACTGAAATAATAAAATACAAATAAATAAATAACAGAATAGGTGAACAAGAAATCAGGAAAACCGTCTAAAAAAAAGAACGAAAAATCATATAAATACATGATAAAGTATATTACAGTTATACGATTTTCATACTTTATAATTGATAATGTACCTGAACGTAAAAAGTAAAATATAATTATTTATGAAAATATAATTTTTAAATCTGAAATTTTATTTTGTATAAATACAAATTTTCGGATCAGAATATGAATGCCAATAATCCCTGCCTATAAACCACTCCCTATTACTGATCCCCATTAAATCTAATTCTAAAAAAATTATCATCCCTTCTACGTCTCGGTTTTCCCTCTGACGTTTAACATTTGATTAATTTTATATTTATTCAAATCTCATCTATATTAATTACTTTGTAGTTTATTATACTTTATATATTCACCTTTACCTTCACTACACTCCGCAAAAGAGTTACTTCAATTGTATTTAGCAGATGTAAGTCATTCATGTTATATTACTGTAAAAATTCACAGTTCGAGTTTCGTCACGCTTAATATTTTACACAGTAATAATTTTAAAATCAAAACCTTTTTGTTGCATTCATAAAGGACCAGTATTTGGTATACAGGTATTTTAAATTTTTATTTATAAGTTTTCGGGAAGTAGAATGGAACTGGGCAATTTTAGGACAAAAACCTAAGAATTTTCCGCTTTATATAGATTTTATTTCTTATTTTTTTCTTTATTATTTAGATATTTTAAATCACATTAAACTTTATAAATTTGACGTGTTTTCTATCATAAGTCAATATATTCACTTTTGGAAAGCTATTATTTGCAAATTTTTTTTTTATTATTATTGCAAAAGTTTTTATTTGACAGGGGAAAATTTAAATTAAAAAAAAAAAATTAATTGTGATGTAATTTTTGATTTGTCAAAAAAATGTTAACTTTTTATCGAAAACTCATTTTTAGAATCACATATATCTCCCTCTACATTGATTTTAACTAAAATTAACTTCGTTTAATTTACTAATTTTACATTTCATTTTTTTTTATGTATATAATAAAGTATTTTGCACATAACTGAAACATTTAAAATATCTGTTTATGAATTCTCAAGAATTAAAAAATAGATAAGAAATTAAAAAAAACATTTTGACAAAAAGTATTTTTCAATACGTACTGTTCTATTGTAAATGATGAACGTAACACCCCTAAATTCCGACATGCACTGTCCTGCTGACGGGGCTGTTGTACCGCTTAGACAAACCCAAGTGGGCGTGGTTAGTGGCGCATGTGTGGCTAAGCCCTCCAATGGGATAAGGGCTAGCGGGCACGCCCCCCGACCTCCGGATACATCGAGGGCTTACAGTTCCGACCGAATGTGGTGAAGAATGGAACTGATTGCATTTATTAATGTAGACCCCCATTTTGAAGGCTTACACGAATGTTTACACAGCAGTAGCTTATTATTTCCCCTTCTACCCTTTCAAGTGGCATATTAAATTTAATGTTTCTCTGTTTAGGATTTGTATAATTTTCAAATGAGGATTAGGCTTAATTGAAATTAATTTGTACCGATGAAATACATATACTTTTCTACTTCGTAAAGATTAATATTGTTTAAAACAATCGTTGTTTCTAGAACCAAGGATTTATAACGAAATTAATTTTTTGCATTTAGATTTAGATTTAATTTATCTAATTTATTTTTTCATGACAAAAATATTTGTCCTCAATTGGGAGGGGGCAAAAATGTTGGGTCTAAAGGTACCCAAAATTTAAATACACTTAAAATAATCCTATGCACATTATTTCATATTAATGTACCATAATATTTAATTTAAACAATTTCCTATTTTATTTTCTCATCTGGAAACCACTGTTTTGAAAAGCAACCCAGTTACATCCTATAATACATACTTTACCCATAATGTTAGAAGTAGTTGAATAACCCGGTAGTTGGAAAAGAAGTAAGATATGCATAATAATTGATTGCATATTTTTAAATTCTATCAATTGTGTGTAGCTTGGTCCGCCACGCATGCTGTCTGGATTTGCGGCAAGAGGCAAACATGTGGATTCTGCTTAAGAGCAGGATAAGAACCTTCAATGGATCTCAACTTGTTTCTTGTTCTAAATAAATATATTTAAAAAAACAAAAAAAAACAATAGTTCCCGATAGATTTCTGGGCGGCGGGTATGATAGTTAAGTCGAAATAAGAAAAAACAAGCTTAAACGGTTCAAAATAGCACAATGTGTGTGAATTTTAAAGAAAATGTGGTTGGTTCAGAAACACGCCATAAAGGCACAATTGTGATTAAAGTCAAGATACTTCATTAAGAAAAAATAGCAATATAAGAAAGCTTTTAGAAGCCATTACAACATCTGAAAACTAAAATAATGCAATGAATTACAAAACAGACACAAGAAATTTAAATATAACTTATGCCTAACTAACTGCTAATGAAACTGAGCAAATAAACTGTAATTCGTCTCACCAACAAAAATTGTTAAATAAAATAACCAACAGAGTGCACTGAAATAGCATTAATATCAATTAGTCTCTGAGTAAGAGTAAAGGAAAAACAAAATTGACAACCCACAGTCATCTCTGGGGAGTAAAAATAAGGGTATTTGAATTTCTTTCAAAATTAGTTTTTAAAAATATAATACAAAAAATAAATCTCCCCCAAAATGTGAATAAAACAACATATTAATTAAAATAGTTTATAAAAATGACGCGTTTCTTATGTGAAGTATTAACTAATATTTTGTTGAGAAAAAAAAAACAAGAAAAAAATAACAGCTAATACTTTCATGGAATATTTATGGAACCACATAATTTTAATATGACTGGGGAGAAGAAATAGAAGAAAAAACAGAAAAACGAATGAAAATGGTCAAAAGTAAAAAACATTATGTCAATACATGTTAATGTTAAACATAGCTATTATGTAATATGTATATAAAATAAAGTTTGTTACAAACATGACTAATAAAAAAATTTTATTCTTACATAGTTTTATTTTTTACAATGTATGTTTAATGAGGCCTAAGAAGCTTTTTCTTCTCAATCATGTTGATTGAGAATTATAAAAAAAAAAAAAAAAAAAAAAGGAAAAATAATGATAAAAACTTAAAGTGAAGATACTTCATTAAGAAAAAATAGCAATATAAGAAAGCTTTATAAAAGTTAATTATTATAAAAATTATGAATGTTAAACCCTTAATAGAATCAAAATAGCGGACACAATTATAAAATCGATGAGATTTTATATTAGGTTTCACGTAATAATTTTACGAGATTTGTCTCATTTCTAATCGTTGCTAATTGCAATGCTATGTACTTTAATATGTGATAATTGCATGAATAAAATTTAAAAGATAAAATTAAATGAAGACTTGTCTTAACTCATCATAAACATTTTCTTTAGCTTGGGCCTACTGGGTCCATTAATTAGATCTAGCACTGAATATTAGTCAATAACAGAGTTCAAACTACTCCATTTCATGAAGATAAAAATCTACCTAATGAAAAACACTTTTTTGCTTCAACAATTGTTTGTTCAACTTAACACCATTATTTTATTTTATATTTTAATTGTTATGGACATAAAAAAAATATTCATTAAACATTCCTAAGCTGTCTTGATTTTTGATTAGCAAAAGCATTGATTATTTCTTCAAATATCAAAGGAATTGTACCCCTCAGTTGATCCTTAATTAATTTTAATCTATCGATCACGGTAGTCAGGTGGCCCTATGGTACCCGAGGCCTTGGACCCGGGGGACCAGTGAGTCCTTAGTATAAAGATAGCATTGAGTGGCAATACTAGAGCGCAACTGAGAGAGTTGTGCGAATGAGGGGAAAGAGATTTTTTGACAGAAAAGTAAGGACACTGAGATGATACTTGACAATGTGTACAAATTACAATTACAAACGGAATACCACCAACCAATTAACACTGATGCATCTACTTTTTTTTATCCTCAACAAATATTCCTGTTCAAAATAATGTTAGTTCATAATGATGAGAAGATAGTTGATCGTGAATAATACATATGATTAGAAGATCGTTGGGGGGGAGGGGGGGAGGTCAGAAATAACACTAGAAATAAGTTGAAAAATCTTATTTAATAATGAAATGAAAAAATAATTTTATCCTGAGAAATATGTCCCTTAAGAATAAATACATGGTTCATACATAAAGATTTTTGTCTGGCAAGCATTTACAAGTTTTCAGTAAGTAAAATTAAATTACATTTGGATATTGGTTTAACTACTGTTTATAATGTTAATCAATATATGCCTATTTATTTGATTATAATGATGCAGAGGTTTGGGAATACAATAAGTAGAGGAATAGGTGTTGTTTAAAGGAAAAAATGTATGAGGACTGGCGAATGGAGATGGGAAGAGGATTCCAGAATGAGGTTGCACGAAACTCGAAGGATTTGCTCAAGAAGGCGGTTCTAAAGGAGGGCATTTATAAATCAATCGGTAGGGATCGTGCCAATAATATAATAATAGTGCCAACGTTTCGGCCAGAATTTCTAGTCTTCATCAAAGCTTGGATGTTTCATAGGAGATCGGAAATTTAAGTCAATGTTGAGTTCATTTATATTTTTTTCTTTGGGGGGAGGTAGTTTTTCAAGAGTTTAAATAATTTATTTCTTGCGTTGGCATTGCCTTAGCGTTATTTGCGCCTATGTATCTTACTATATCTCAGTTTTCGGCATAGTTTGATAACTATTGTAATTTTTTTTTGTTTACGGTTTTCTATATAATAATTGATCTAATGATAAAGTAATGGTACTTAATTGCCAGGCTATAACTTTTTTGCAAATAAGTACCGTTGTAATATTTTTTATTTATAAATAAATAATTAACTCGTTACATTATTAAATTAATAAGGAAACTAGAAAGAGTTTTAAGAATGCTAGGAATGATTTTCCCATCTTAGGTGTGGTAGAAATTAATGTTAAAACTTATTTGCAGATTTATATTTTATGGGCTAGGTTTTATGCATGGAGCATATGTATTAAAAGGTAAATGAGATCATAACTGTGATGGAATGTTAACAAGCGAATACAGTAGCGATCGATATCTTATTTCGTTGCAACTAGCCCCTAAACATTACTTTAGAAGCTATAAACTTTATTTCAAAATCTATCAATTTAAAACACGCTACACAAATATGGTCGGCTTTCATTAAAACATTTTATAATTTGCACTATAAATAAAGATATTAAATGGAACCTCTAGTTTTAACAAAACTATTGATTAATAGTTTTGTTAAGTGATTACTGAGTCTAATTTTAGTGATTGATAATATTACTACAATAATACTTAAAAGAATAAAAACCTTCTAGAGTGAAAATCATATTTATTAATAAATCTTGAGAATTCATTTCACCTTAATAGTAATGAAATAATCTTAAGATATACTGTACATATATATAAATGAAAAAATAACTTCATTTTTATCCAAATGAATACGAAATCCTCATCTCTGCTCTTTTTTAAAATTATAAAATGGTTGAATGTTACCTGGATAAAATAAAGTGAGAATCGTGCTAAACAATGTTAAAATTACACAAGCCATTGTCAATGAAACGACTTACATCACTTGATTTTGGAGTCTAATGTAACCCTAATAATATTGTCCGCGCGCTAGCCAACACCTTGATGCATCAGATCGGCGCTACTTCAGTGTTGCCAGATCATTACAACAATTAACAAAAGTTGTAAATTTTAGCCTTTTTTTTAAATCCCCACCACCAGATTAAATTACTGACTCTTAATTATTATAGAAACGTTATTATAGCTCTTATTTCATGATAACTAATTTAACCATATTTTCAACTTAGAACAATAAAGTAATTTTTCTTTCCTAAGTCCAAAAGCAAAAAAATCGTATTAACTACAAATCATTTTTTGGCATTTTGGCACCCTCACAAGTGATGCACAATGCGGCCACCCTATTCTCCCCTCCTCCCTCTAGTTAGTAGTAAAGACTCTGACCAAACATTCAAAGGAAAGTCCCTGAAATCATACGCGGTTATCAGGAAAGTTGTTAGGGAGGAGAAAGAGAAGAGAGCAAAATTTTAAAAATTTCCTACAATTTTTTCCAGATTTCCCAACTTCCAGAAGATTTTGAGAGTATTCCTCAGAATTTGTCATTTTCCCAAAGTATTGTTTAAAAAACTGACCTCTGTAATCAGCTTTTGTAATCAATTTTGAGTTTAGTATCCATCCTAATTTGTATTTTACCAACATTTTTGCAGTTTGAGGTACGTTCTCAATTCTCTCAACTTTCTAGGTTTTCAAATAACAGAGGGGTATATCCACCCCCTCCCCTGTCATCCCCTTTTTAAGAATATAAAAAAAAAGTCAACAATGCATGAGTTCCATAATGATGATTATGTTATTAAGTTAGCTGTAAAATTCTATTAATAGGTGTTTTGAAGTCAAGGGGTTTGTATTAACTTTAAACAATTCTTTTTAATATGTGGATATGATATCATTTGATGGTCTCAAGAGTGCTCAAGATGGTCTCACAATAATAGAGAAAATTAAAAATTAACCAAGATTAGTTTTAAAGTGGTTTGTAGTGTATGCATAGTATTAACAGAATTTAAGCTGAGTTGTTGAGTTACTGTCCAGAGCATCAAATAATTATAGTTGTAATCTTTAATCATATTCAGTTGAATAAGTACAACTATAAAGGCCTATAGTTGAATAAAACTATATTGAGCAATGAACAAAACTAATAAGATCAATCATCTGGTTAGTCAAACTAGATGATTCAGGCTTTTGTTTTAGTCATTTAACTTCTATCAAGATAAGTTTACCTTTTGTAAAGGGTCTCATCAGCAAATAACTACATTAGCTTCCCAAAATAAAATATAAATAGAATAATTTCACAAGAATAGTTTTTCAATATTACAGTACAACTAAGTATCTGCTATGTACAACTAATAAGTGATTTATTTGTTTAAACTATCACTACAATATAAAATTCTTGGATTCAGTATGGGGAAAGGGCATTCTGTTTCTTGGTTAATACAAGGACATAATGGGGTAATCTATACTCAACCACCAGGCTTCCCTCGAAATTCACTGAAAGGTACCCGCTTAATGGAGACAGAGTATGCCCGGGGGACCTTGGGCCATTCAACCATTCAACCAAAGGCTAATACAAAAGAAAAAATTCTGCTAGAGCTAGGAACAAATCTATATTTATTTTCATCACACTACTACTAATTTGCTACTGCATTATACAATATTTCACATAAGTTCTTCAAATATACTTTTAAATCTTATATTTTTCTTTAATAAAAAATAAATGTTGATTTATTTCCCATACTGCCAAGAAATAAATATTAACTGCCGCAGATGGTAATTGAGTCCATACAGCAACTATCTAAGACGTTTGTGGGCACCTACTGAGCTATCATCACTTCCCATATTCATATCATAATCAAAAAAGAGGCAATTTTTCGCTTTATAATGGAAAATAAGAAACATAAACACAGTACTCAAAATAATGGTAAATAAGTAGCAATAGGAAATGTAACATGAAAACTTAACTTTATAATAAATGAAACAAATTAAATTTTAATTTCTATTGTGATTACATTTTTATTAGGGATCAGTCAAAATAAGCCAAATAATTAGTTATTCTTTCACTTATGAAAGTTGATGTTTGTCATCTTCAGGGGTTGAGTGTTGTGCAGGCAAACCAACCACCACAGAAACTTAGGTTGTGATGAAAAAACATATTAGTCAGCCCAAATTAATAACACACAAACCAATCTTTTTTTTTTAATTTTGATTGATCCTTGAATGAAATTAATTGATCTCTAAAGTAAATATAATCATTGTAAATCATCAACAGTCCAGTATCCATCACTTATAATTTTTATTTCTAACCTTTGATACACATGATTTGACTGACTTAATCTTTATCCCAGTGACTTATAGTCTTTTGTATTTACTTATCATGACGATCTAAACTAACAATTTAATTTCAATCTTTTGAGACCTATGATTTGGCTGACCTAATCTTTTTCCATCAGAATTTTTCCAGCCAGAATCATGATGAGAAAAAAACAAACTGGTATAATACTATATTTTTTTCAACAAGATGTAGCGGTTTGACCTGGAAGAAATCTTGCAATCCAAAATAAAAAGTAAAGGTAGGTGTTAATAAAGATATTTTCACTTATATTAAGGGTTCAAAACATCACTAAACCCAGACAAAAGTAGTATTAGCATTAAATTACAAGCAAATAATTTGATAAACCAAATCTGTTGATGAGCAAAAGGTTTTATTCCTTTAAATAAGAACGAGAAACAATAATACAAAGCATACTTATCATTCTATATCATAGTGATTTACATCTTATTAAATTAGAATCCTACTTTTATATCAATCTTATCTTCACATAACTTACTCTCTGTGTACTGGAAAAGAATCAAATAAATTACTACATCCATTTTGTAGAATGTCCAAAAACTCATCAGGAAAATACAAATTGATGAGAGCTTGGTGGCTTAACGAATTATGAATTAATCATTCATAGGTATAGAATCATCTAGAAATCATTTGCTGCAATTATAGTTCAAATTTACAATGCATAATGTATTGTTAAGAATATTAGTAATTGAATTTATGCACCAATTTATATCTGACTGTAAGTAGCCTACATTTTTAAATTACAATAATATCACAAAGTGGTACTAATCTTCAGGCAATTTTTTATTGCATTTTTTTTTATTTACTTCCAACCTGATCATATCTGATAAATAGAGGGTTATCCTAGAGGTAACCAACCAGTGTGGGAGGGTCGAGATTTTATTCTATGAGACCGCCACAAAATCAAAGTCAACTCACCCAAAACGGAATTGAACCAGTACTCCTGTGCTAAGGTTACTGTGGTGGCACCTCAACTCCCTTTGACACAACAGCCGGTACTGCTTAAGAAACTATTTCCTGTTTCACATTGCCAAGGATGGAAGACTAAATTGAAAAATTCATCATTTGAAAAATTGTATTGATGTATGTTAACCCCCATTTAAAATTTATATTAGAGTAGATGAAACTTGATATTAGAACATCCTTTTATTCTTCAAGCACATTCACCCATTTCAGCTAAACATTAGTATAAAGTTTTGATATTGATAAAAAAAAAAAAAAATCTGTGGTGTGCATATTACGTAACTTTCACTTACCAATCTATTTTAAGCAGAAATCAATTTCTGGTTATAAATTCTATTTATTTATGTGTTTTTGGTCATTCTGCATAGCCTTTTAGGGTTTTAAATGTTTGACAGTAATTTTTTTTAAATCTTAGATTTTACAGCACTATTGTTGAACACCTCTTCCCTTAAATTTGTTTTCCACATGGGAAAATACTTCACCAATAGTTAATTATCAAATTCTTTCATATCCTGTATTTATCCATTTTTTTGGTAATACAAATAATGAGACCGGATTAATTATTTCAAATAAATAAAATAACAGGCACTTTAGAGGAAACTTTTTTTGAAAATTCAACATTTAAGTCCTGTCAGACTATTTCAATCAAGATCAAGCTGATATTAAACACCATTGAATTGTAAATTAACATAACGAGTTTAGTCAACATTGTTAGAGCCCCTTAACAGAGGAACTATTGAATTTGTCTAAATTTGATAATATAAAGAATACACAAATTAAAAGTTATTTGATACATCTTCAACAATCAAAATTTATTTATAGGAGATAAAATTAATATTTGAAATATGTTTTAATTCCTTTTCTTCTACTTGACATTATTACTTTCGCCTATCTATACATAAAATACATAGTATTTTGATCAGAATCCATGGCAATATTAGTTTTATGGTACTCTGAGTCCAAATAACCAAGTCTCGCAAAATGGTCTCTGTACTATTCATTGCTTGCTTTTTGGCATTATAACAAACTAATTGCTGAAAATCAAATACTTTAATTGAATAGAATGTTTGAAATAATTATAAAATAGTAACACCAACTATAAGGAATTCAATATTGCTTCTTAATGATCGTGATGACATGAACTTATACCAAACAACCCAGACCCATTTTGTTTTTAAAATTAAGATATAATAAGCAGAATGCATCTTAAAAAATATATCATCTTAGAAATAATAGCACAATCAAATTCCCTAGATAAATGATTATGTAAACATAAACCAGAATGTTAGAAAAATGTTAAGAGGAGTAAAAAATGAATTATAGATGTTTCACACATATATATTTATCTCATTAAATAAGTATAAACATCAATATGTTTCTAAAACAAAAGTTCACAGAGCATTAACGCATATAATTTAAAAACATATCATGAACATTTGAAAATGACAACTAAACTACTTTTTGTTACGCAAGGAACATTAAACATCATAGAACTTTCCTCATCACATTGAGCACACTAAATGGTAACAAGTAACCATCAAATGACACTAATTTCATTCCAAATAAACAAAAAATTCATAGGTACTTGAACTACATTGAATCCTGTTCATACACTTAATGAATATGCGTATTCATAAAATACTAAAATTAGTATTAAGAAGTCAGTAGCTACCATACATATATGCATTTAAATCACTAATCCTTTGGTATAAGTACTTTAAAATTTATTAGATAGCTTCGTTTGGAAAAAGTTTCCATCACCAATAGTTGCTTGCTTATTAATTTTTTTATGCATGTCTTTAGAAACAATTTCTTCCAAAACCTCACCACTACCTTTTATTAATCTGTGTCTGCCAGTTTCGGAGTCATAAACCCTTTTAATTATACTCTGTTTTTTTTCCCACTCTTCTTTAGTCATTGGTGCCATCTTCTTACGTTTTTCTATGAGTTCTTCAGGAATTTCTGGACCAATGTTATCAGATTTCTTCTTCTTTTTCTTTTCCTTCTTATCTTTTTTGTTCTTCTTGTGTTTCTTTTTTTCTTTAGCCTTCTTTTTACTGTGATCTGAGTCACTATTACTACCTGATGGAGAGTGCTCCTTCTTTTTCTTCAGTTTCTTATGATGTTTCTTCTTCAAAAGTTCTTCAGGATTGGAATCTGAGCTTGAACTTCTTTTCCTCTTTTTACTGCTTTCCCCTTCATGAGCAATGCTTGAATCCTTTTTCATATCTTAATGATTCGTTTGAATAATTATTTGTACATGTAAGTCATTTTAAAAGCGAGATAAGACCAAATTGTTCAAAACTATTCAATCCAAAACACAAACAATATTCACTATGACAGTTCTACATCAACGGACACAATAATAAACAAACAGCTAAATTATCTATTATTCCAGTTTTTATGCCAAAGAGGATATACAGCTCAACTTATTCAGCATGGAATAAATATCACCTGGTACTTCTGTCTTTATAATGATTTCTTACTTATTCCATATTTAATTTAAATATTCTATAAATCAACTCTTAATGAATTTGATGGAAGATTAATTAACTAATGAACATAATTGAAATTAAAAACAACTAACATGTACATTTTAAAGCTGCTTACAAAAGTGAAACTAGTTGTTCACTAACTACAATTTTTAATTTGTAAGGCGTACCATATTTTAGATAAAAATTCTCTAATAGAGTTATTTTGAACATAATTATATAAAAATTAAAATTAAAACTACAACAGAATCACAGAGTGAACACCCACAATATGACAAGCAAAAATATGGAGATATTAGTGATCCACATCAACGGAATGTTAGGCATTTTAAATACATTTATCTTTTTGCCTTTATGCAGTCTGATAAATCATGAAGAACATGAAAAAAAAAAATAGATTCAAAGTAATTCAAAAACAGTAATGAATAGTCTTTTCGATATCAATAATCCTTATTCATAAGGAATAATGAATACTTTTTAGGCGTTGATGTCCAAAAGGTTTTACACCTTTGAACAAGAACAAATAAACAAGGAATAATGCAATGCTATTTTTTAAATATTTGACTAAGCTCAGAAGTGCTTTATACAATATTTTAGCTACTACAAAAGAACAATACATTCTTATGATAGGTGGAGCTCGTATCATCCAAGATAGATTCCTTTCAATGTCGATTAGTACTACGAACGATAAATGTACCATTTGTAGCAGTGAGGAGAATTTGAAAAAACGTGTCATAAAAATAAAAAATAAACTCTTAGACTGTTCCAAAACTCATAACTTATTACGGTTTGTAAAAGAATGAGGAACCTTTAGTAGTAACGTTCCTAGTTTTTTTTAAAGAGGTAATTCTGGTGAAACACTGTAAAGAAAAGACTTAAGAACCAACCTTATGCCATAAATAGGAATTATTATTACTGAACCATGCATTTGATCGACATTACAAAGCAGAAAAAGATCTACCATAATGTATGATAACACCTCCATGACGAACTTTTCATCTAATTGTCCTTTAAGATGAAAGTTAATAAGGAAGATATAACTTATCATGCGACAAGAGTTCAAGAAAAAACACAATTATCAGCATTTTTTAAGTAAAATAAATGACCTATGTTGTCAAGCATTCGTAATACGCAAAGAACTGGATTAGAGCGTCAGACTCACATCAGTACATCAGACTTGAATGATAAACACAAAAATTCGACTAGATAAAGATGGTAGACCCGTTTGAAAGTCCTTTAAAAATCTTTCTAAACATTAAGAAACCAGCACCATTCCGGAATCGATGTAGTTCCTAGGAGCATGGATAAGCAGCATTCTAGCTACTCGAATTAGAGCGGCGATGGTTCGAATCCTACCTGTGTTGGTTTGCTTTGAGGCAAACATAATATACATCACAGTCTGGTTAACAACTAAGGGTGATTCTATAGAACCATCACTTCTGTTCTATTATATAATAAAACTAATGTTTGTTAATTATTATTGTTTTTACTATTCAACTAGGATATGTAACGAGCAGTGCCTACAGTATTCTACATTATATTATTTGTTTTTCATCAAATTGAAGTTTTACACTGACTTGTAAGGAAAAATGGATGATTTACAATTTATAACTTGCCTAGATAGTGTGATACTTTTTTTTTTTTTAATTATTTATTTAATGTAATTTACAACTGTACAAAATAATACAATAGGTAAATATGTAGTATGTTTCATATACACTTGAAAATCATGGGAAGGAACCACCCATTGGTGGTACTTTAAACATTAATTTAAATTAGAAGGTCCCGTGGCCATCTTCTTTTCAGACGCCTCGGAGGATTATCAGGGATTGTTAAGGATGAAAGATTAAGAATTAATGGGTTAGGATGGTTAAGGAGTTTGGAATGAAAAGATGCATATCTGTTTTGGGTCAAATCTGCAACGAATGGGATGTTAAGGTCTTTGTGAATGAGTTTATTTGTGACGTAATAAGGAGCATCAAGGATTTTACGTATGATTTTGGATTGTAACGATTGGATGCGGGAAGAATTTGATGGTTTGGTGGAGCCCCAGAGCTCAATTCCATAAGTCCAAATTGGTCTGATTATCGTAGTGTATACTAATTTTTTGTAATGAATGGGAAGTTTAGAGCGTTTGTCAAGTAAGTGTTGTAGCAATCGGAATCTACGAGCAGTTTCTTGTCGTTTCAGTCTTGTGTGTGGATTCCAAGTAAGTCTCTTGTCAAGATGGAGTCCTAAGTATCGAATCTGTTCAACAGGCGTTAGTGGTGTATTTAGAAAGGATACTATAGGACAGGAGGGCAGAGTCGATACGCTTAAATTCATTTTGTGGGTGCGCAACGAAATTAAAGTTAACCGGCCTAATAATAAATAGGTAAAAGAAATTTTAGAGTATATTAAGCTGTACCAAAATTAACTGCGTTATCGAATTTAAGAAATAAATGTTACAGAAATAGATTTTAGTATAATGAAGTTACAACGAACGAAAATTTGCCACATAAATATAGAAACAATTATCCAGATGCGGATATATCACATAGTTTTTTTAAGATCATTCTTTCAGCAAAAAGTGTTTCTTTTATTAAACTCTCTCACTTTCTCTCTCTCTGTATATATGGAGAGGGAGAGAGAGAACTATCCATGTACTTGGATACCAAGAATGAATGAATGCCAAGTTAGTGGAACACATTGCATTTCAAAGATGCAGTAATGTGTATTTCTATTTGATTTCCCTGCTTAAATTTAACTCAATTAATTATGTTGCTCCCAGATATTCAGGATAAAAATTATTCATTTAATATTTTCTTCATATGTAAATGCTTTAAGAACTTCTACCACCTTATTTTTATTTTCTCAGACATCAGAAATGTAATTAAATAAAATCTTTAAAAAAAAAAAATACAAAACTTTGCTGCTATTATGGTTATTAATAATAAAACCTATTGATATAGTTAGTGGTAACATACATAATAATTTGTGAGTACAATACCGAAGGAAAAATACCAATAAGAAGACAATAATAATATTATTGTAGCAACCCTACTGAAACCATTATGAGCTACTTGGCAGTCTAGCTATCGACATGTGAATCATTGTGATTATCACACAGAAATCATGTATTGATATATATATATTATTTCTTGTAAATAATTTGTTTGTACAAATTAATAACCAAGTTGTGAATTGTAATATCTCTAAATGAATTATTTGAATCAATAGTGGTTACAACAAAATCTTCTGATCCACTAAAAGATAACCTCTTACATGTAGCATCTCTCCATGGTGTTCAATAGCCCACAGAATCAACTAAGCACAAACTTGGCTAACCAAAGAGTGAAAATCCCCTTCTGGGATTTCTCCACCTTAGTGGTCAGTAAGTAACAATAAATGTATATAGTGGATCAATACATTCTGGTGCTATTTTTAGAAAGGTATATTGGACTTTTATTTCACTCAGCCTTCTCAGATCTCTCCTTTATCCTATACCAATTTTTCCTTTTGTCAAGGACCAACTGCTAGATCCTGTAGGACTTCTCATCCCCTCTATGACCATAAGCTAGTTCCCTATGGAGTGAAGTTTCTATCCTGTGAAAATATATGGCTAGTTCCCTGTCAATTCATTTACTAGCTACTTAACTTATGAACATGCATTGTCGAAAGCTTCTGATGTAGAATACCTCTCATCTTCAATGGTAGTCAGAACTAATTAATCATACACAACCACCTCAACAATACCATTATCAGAAAGCAAGGAGATTAATATTGACAGGTTATGTAGTCCAAAACAATTGATCTGGAATTACCTGGCATTTTTACACAACCATAAATGTCACAGATCACATCTGAGACAAAAAAAGATTAAGTAGAAAACACAGATCTATATGCAATGAATTGAAAAATAATTAACAGTATAATAATCTATTAAATTAAGAAATGATTAAATAAAACAATTATTTTGAGAAATTTGTAGAAATAGATAAAATTCTTCACAACTATTAGTTTCTACAAGATAGTATTAATAAACAATTTTAAAAGTGTAAAATTTATCTATTAAAAATTTGTATTCCTAATAATTATTTTGTATTTTATTGACATCAAAATACCAATTTTACAGAAATGTAAATTCATTGTTAATAGACATTTCATCATTAAAAAAAAAAAGATCAGTTTTTATGTAAAAAAAACAATGATGAAAAACTGATTTTTATTAAACTACTCAACATTCAATTGGCTTTCCTGAAAAACTCGCATTTTGACATTAGACTTCCTTACTATATGATTCTTAATTTTTTTTTTCCATTCCTTTTAATAATTAGTAACAGACTGAATAAAATCCCAATGATGAATCTTCAGGATCAGGTAAGAATATTCACTCAAAATCTTACAATAGTTACTCTAACAAAAAAAAAAAGTTCAAGAAGATAAATATATTTTCAAAATTCACCAATTTGATTTCAAACAATAAATAATCTATGCAGCACCTCAAATATGTGACAAACTATTAACTTCAGTGATCTTGATTCCAAATTTACAGGATGAATTTGTTTGATAAAATGCAAGAGTTTTAACAATAAACTAACCGAACACATAAATTTGATCTTTCCAAGATTCAAAAATATAAAATGAAAAATCAATCTTAATTCTGGGACACTTGGTCCTCTGATATGGGACTATCCAAACAATATGGAGAATTTGAACAGCATTTGTCTGGCTACATTATGTGGTGTTGAACAAAATTAAATAAGACATAATAATTATATAAATAAAATAAAAACATAAGATACAAAAAAGATACATATTTATGCAAGCTGGTATGGATATGTATTATTTATAAATATATGGAAGATAGATAATCAAGGAGATGGATATATAATTGATTTTTTTGAGTTAGCTTGACCGATAAAGGATTTTTCAAAGTAGTACTATAGGAAGTGATGTAAAATTCAGTTGGTTGGGTCTTGTATTTAACAGGTGGATAGAAAGACACAGAGGGAACATGTCCATAATATAGGAAGATATTTCAGTTCTTAAGGATTGGAATATAAATGCGCCAAGGAATTGACTTCGGATATTGGGATAGAGCCAATTTTGCTAGGAGTAACAGTGAGAGGTATAAAAAAATCTGTTAGTAACAAAGATGAATCTTATGAAGAAGTTCATTAATTTTTTTAGATCTCATCTCTTGTTCACCACTTAGTCATCCATCCACTAGGCATCTGTAGTCAAAGTGGGAGAGAATTAGGGAGAATACTAGAAGCTGATGGGTACTTGCATATGAATATGAATATGATACATTCTAATCATGATAGTGAAAAATTCAATTTAAAATAATTCTTATAAAATACAACAAAAAATATGTCAAGTGAAACAAGCAGTTTAATGCATCCAGCATAACAATGTGTTAAAAAAAAAAAAAAAAGTGTACAATTTTGGCAGCGAATCAAGTAAAACAATAAATGAAGCTTTTGATAGAATACAGAACTTCCTATTATTTTCTCAATAACTACTATTGATAATTAAATATTTAAAGAATAATTGATCGATTTGTCTCATTTCTTAGAAAGAACAATAAACATTTCATGAGACAGTTAATATCAATATAAAATCAACAAAAATAAACATTAATTAATAATTCCCTATTTGACTGAATAAAGGATGATCTCTGTTAATCAATTTTTTGGTTTCCACGAAAGATCATTCCCAAACAAGTGTAATCACAAAATTATTGGGAGCTGGAATTAAAAGTAAATGACTAGCATAAGTTTTTTTCTTTTGACCAATAATTATAGGAAAAGTGTGGTGATAAAATAACAAATAGTCTATGAAAATAAAATAAAATGTTTTCCTCAATATAGACAAATGTAATCAAAAATTATTCACAATATAACTATTAATTAAATTCCTTAAGAAATTTATTCAATCGTTTTCCTAATCGTCGAGGATATGTGTTAGTTTTTATTCTAAAATCAGTGCTGTCATGTATAACAGCTCCATGATTCAACTGATAACAGCAAAGCGCTCTTAATGGCCGAAGCAATGTTGCCCTATAATCAACAGACTCAAGTACAGAAAGTGCTTCTGTTGCAGTTTCCAGTGTCGACAAACAGCCATCAGTAGGTTGGCTTCTTATCACATACTCACTTTTATTTTTGACAAGCAGTTTTACCTGAAAAATTTAAATGAGTTATATGAAAAAGAAATAATGACATTGTATTTTAAGATTCATAAAGAACATATCACACTGATTTTTTTTAACGTGACAATGTGCAAACGAGTTTACCAACTAAAACACACTTGGTTCACTCTTTCTTAAGAAAGGAGAATTTAAACAAAAAATTCAAAATGTGGAGATGATGGGGGTATAGTTCAGTGGAGTACTAATGAACACAAACAAGGAAAACTTATTTCATTTTACTTATGACTACGTTTTGGCCTCAACTTCAGGCCTTCATTAGGGCAACAAGAAATAATGGTCTTCGAGAGGTCCATTTTGAGAAAAATACTTGGACTTGATAGAGAGGGCAATGTATGGAGAAGAAGGAAGAACGCAGAGTTATTGGCCTTGTACAGAGACAATGATGTCCAGTTTACAAGGTTGGGCAGACTCCGATGGGCGGGTCATGTGGTGAGGATGCGCAGTGATGACATCCCAAATAAGATGCTATCCGAGCAGTGATATGGAAAGAGAAGAGTGGGTAGACTGAACATGAGTTGGTTAGATGCTGTACCTACAGATGCCCAGGTCCTTCTGGGAACCCGAAACTGGAGAATTGCAGTAGAAGACAGGACGGCCTGGCGGAAGCTATTAAAGGAGGCCCAGGCTCGGTAACGGGCTGTCGTGCCAATCATGATGAAAACAAGAAGTAAAGAATATAACAAATTATATTAAATGTATAATATTGTAGTAGTATGAATTTATACAAAAAGATAATAAGCATTGAAAATATCTGGGAAAAAAATTCAAATAACAGAAGGAATATTTTATCACTTGAGATAATGTTTTCAGTAATTTTATGAAACATCAATTCTTTCAAGTTACAAAAGTTTTGTAATCAATTTCTGTCTGTTAACAATCCCTTGAACTTCAGAAGGTTAAATCTCTCCCACAATTATTTGAATTGAATATCCTCCTATTAATTATTATTTTCCCTACTAAATGAGGTTTTCTCAAAGGGCCAGGAGAAAAACTGTTATAAAAGAATATGAATTTTCAAAAGTGAACTCTCTAATTATTTTTAATGAATTCTTAACAACTAATTCATTATTTTATGTTGAAACTATAGAAAACAAAATTATAAGTTTCTTACTTATTAATAATTAGGATCAATGCAAATGGACCCTTAGTTGCCTGTTACTGGCATTAACTTCACAAAAATCAACACATCATTGTTTTGCTTGAATAGAGAAATATCTGACAAAAAAAATATTTTATTTAAATTGCTATTGTATTCCAAAGATAGTACCGCAGAGCTGCTATTACTTCCTTTATGGAAGTTGCCTTACAGACTTTTCTAAAGCTACTAAAGTTGTTACAAAGTAACTCTAGTCAATGGAAGTACAATTGTATAATAAGTACAATCAATGAACTACCTCATACACGAATAATCAGTTCTCTAAGTTCTATTAACCCAGCCCTCTTTCCCATAATTATTTCTATACTGTAGAGACAATTGTTTTTTAACCCACAGCATAAGAGGTGGGTCTGAGAGACCCATAAGCAATATTATTTGCATTCGATTTTAGTGTACTGAACTAATCAATTAAAAAAAAAAAATAATATAATCCACTTTGATATGAATAAATAAAGAAGAATATATGCATTACATTAAATGTATTATAAGATATAAAAAGTAGTCAAATAATAGTTACTAGATACAACCTGTCTGTTGTAGTTTAGGGCTAGTTTTTTCATAGAATATGGTAGTGTGAAATGCGTTCAGGAGAATTACTGGCCCTTTGCACCTTCACCTGCTAGCATGTGATTGCTAATAACCTTTCAATTTATTAAAAAAATTTTATAACCAATACAGTAATATTGTTACCTATCATAAAATCAGAGTCCAAATTTGTCTCAACAAAAAGAGCATTAAAGGAAGGACTTTTAACAAGCTTCTATCATAGATCAAAAACTAGAGGGGTTCCAAGATATGATTACAAATTGTAAAGAAAGAGTTAAATCAACAGTTAAGTTCATTTAGTGCTATGTGAAAAAGTTATAATATAAATTAAAAAGACTAAAAATCAAAATAAATAATAAATAATTTTTTAATTACCTGTTTTATACCATGCAGAATAGGAGCATTATTATAAATACCCTTGGCTTGAGGCCAAGTTCCGTCTATAATTACAATATTGTAACCATTTTCTTCAGAATCTACTTTCGGCACAGTTTCCAGATCAACTGCATCTTTCGATGGATACAGAAGTATGGTATTTGACATTTTCAAAATATCTAACAGTCCTTCATGCCTGTGGAAAAAAAGAAATAGTGAGGCAGAGAAATAAAACACAAAAATTTATTTCAAAAATTCTTTAAGGCTGTGATGGGCGACTGTGTTGGGTCTGTAACATAGCAGCTCAGAAAGCACACCAACGTGAAATCTGTTAACAGCAGATTGGATTAATTTTTATTCCAAAGGATCTTGTTCTTCCAACTCTGGTCACATTAGGATACCCTTCACTGGTTCTTTTTACTTAATGAAAACAAATTTGGAATTAATTACCCAGCAACAATGGCGACAAAGTGGCCTCTACATAACTATTAAATATTATGATAACGTAAACCTAATATCTTGTGATTTGACAAGAAAGACTTAAAACTATAATCTTATCCTAAACATGATTCAGGGGGGAAAAATGAGAAAACAGATCATATAATGTCCATCAGTGTGGGATGGAGTCCATCAAGATTAAGAAGAGTCTCAAAGGAAAATCAAACAGTACCTTTTGGAGACAAGAGTACAATCCTTGACCTCATAAAAGTCTTTCACTCATTCCAAGTTAGATCTATTTTATAACTGAATTTATTTCCCGATTAAGATATTAAAGGAATATAAAAGCTTTTTTTTTTTTCAAAGAGTGGTACCAATAGTCAGGACAATTGTGATATTAATATAGTTGATAAATCTTTAAAATAATCACCACTTATCCATCTGCCTCAGTTACTATCAAGTTTTTCTACCACAGGAAGCTTGTTGTAAACATAATTCACTTTTTATATGCTATATTGAATGAAGCGAATTTGATTAGCACAGAAAACAATTACTGTTAATTAATGTGGGAATCAATACATTGCAACATGTTGAACATATACTGCTATGTATCGAGGAATTAGCCATGATTTCAACAATATGTGGTTTATTAAGTTTTTTTTGCCATCTGTCCCCGATACCTGGTTAGGGTAGGAGTCTCTTACTGAGTCCCCGGATATGAAAACATCTGTATGAAGTTTGTCACATTACCAGAGGCCCCTGAGAAAATTAGATTGGCTAACCTTTAAGTGTTAAAACACAAAATAGGTTGTGACGAGGGACCAGAATCAAATTAACCACGTGCAGGCCCTTCCTGGACAAGTCAAACTTTTTGTTACACATCCTCGGCCCTGAGGAGGGGGACATCTGCCTCGGGAGTCTTCGGACATCGATAACCAATCAGAGAAGAGATTTAAAAATAAGGTAACGCCCCAAAAGGGAAGTGGGAGAAAAAGACAAGAGGGAATTGAGAAGAGAAGAACAGAGACACTCAACAGGAAGGCTTAGACGGAGTCACAGTCAGGAGGCAGACTCAGAGGATGCACTTCGACCAGACGAAGTCGTGAGAAGGGCCACCAGACCTGGACATCCCTTATGAAACAGATGACACCTACGGCACTACATCCCACGGCATCAGCAGCTATAAGTATAAATTAACTAATAAGTAATCATGTAATAATCTATATTTTATGGCAACCTTTATCTGAATCATTTGAATCACTTTAATCATAACAAATTGTAAATAAATTCTTAGTTTCTTTATGTAGTTTATACTATTATATATCCCAATATACCACTCTTTATTATACTATATAATTAATGGTAAGAACATTTTATAAATATAAAGGTATTTAATTGGTAAACTGGTAAACACACAAACAGCCTTTGGAAAGGAATCCAATCATGATAATAGTTTTTTAGGACTCAATATATAATTAATTAATTAACTTATTTTGGATAATAACCTTCAGCGATTATCCTGGCATCCCAAGTAAATCTGCTACTAGTACATAGCAATACATACATTTATTGAGTGATGAAGTTTTGGTTTATGTTGTAGGTCATTAGCAGTAAACATCAGATTCGGTATACTATATTTATATGTGTTTTATTTAACACCACACCCCCAATTATCATCTTCCTAAAGTCATGTACTGTCAACCATATCTTCATTATCATTAATTTCAAGAAACTACATCATATTACATGTCTTCGGATAATCTTTTATTAAATAAACAGACACAAATAATAAATAGGGAAAATATAGAAATCTTGCATTTTCAACACATCATAAACCATGAACATTGCAAACTTGAACACATGAAAACTTCAACACTGCTTGGATGAATATAAATATTACTTGTTCTGTGGGAACTTCTTCCCTCTGAATACTAGGCATTTCCCTTCAGCAAGTCCCCTTTGAAGCATGGGTGCAGTCCTTAAACAACGCTTTTCTTCAGCTGGATGTTGAAGGATAATCACTCTTGACTTTGTTTTTAGTGGCACATCAGGCAAACTACTGCACCAGCATACAACACTTGGCCTGCTACAAATACAAACATTAGGTGTAATTAGCTATAAATTAAAAAAAGTCTCATACCATTAGAAACTAAAAAAATGGTTACATTCATAAGGGTAATAGGAAAATAAATATTTATCATGGTAATGAGTGGAAATACAAAATTTTCTAGAATCATGAACTTACCCACATTCAGTACAGACCCTTCTCATTTCTGGAGGATCTGCTGGCAGTTCAGCCAAATCCATCCATGGGCTGAGCTCTTCCATACTTTATGAGTTCACTCATATGTCATCTGAGAATAAAAGAGACAAAATACACCTTAATTTCTAGAAATTGCATTGTCTTGGGGAGGTTATGAACAGAACCTCATTTCTGTATAACCATCAAAGTCGGGTGGTCAAATGATTGGGAACTAATCGATTCTATTTTCGAGATATGTTTTTGCATTTTTTACAATTGAAAACTTACCCGTTTTAGTTTTTGGAATGTTCTTAAAAGAGGCAAATAATATTAAAGATTGCATATTAAGTTTTCTTCACATTAAAATAAACAAAACGATTGAAACAGCTCTTTGAGACTTGAGGCATTTGAGACTATCTTCTTCCAATTATAAATATAAATAAATTATAAGCAACTAAACTGATTAGTGCAATGATAAAGTCGTTACAAGTAACTATCCTCGGTGATATTACACGCCTATTTTGGACAGCCGATTTCGAAGTTATTTATTGGTTTGACCTTCATTGTGATGAAATTAAATTGTCTCTTTTAAAAACAAAAAATCAATGAAGAGAAAAACGTGAGAACAGAGTGTGATGGAAATAACAATTTTTTTAAAATAATGATTTGCATGAAATCTTATTAGTAGTAGCTAATTTTATTGCGAATCTTTTCATGTATAGTACTGAAACATTAGATTTCATCGTGATGAAATATTTGTCACCACTCGAAATGTCCTAAATAACAATTATGGCAATAAAAACTATAAAGTCATATAACCTTATAGAACACAATTGTCATTTAAATTTAAGTCAATAAACGTCCAGACAAAATCTGTAGGAAAAATACAAAAATGAAGTAATGTTCAATATTTCTCTTTAGCATCATGTGGTGAATCTTTTTATCTATAATTTTATTCCAGTCTCCCAATAAAAAGAACTAAGTTATTAATTTAAAATAGCTTTTCAGCTCAGAAAAAGGAAAATTTTATTTGAACGAAAATTGTTGGCATAACGATATTGCCGTTAACGTTTCATTGTTTTCAGGGAAGTGCCTAATTCAATAACTAACTGGCTTCTACTGATTGAGTTTAGTCGTTACTAAATTTGTCTGATTACTTTTTTCCTTCATAATATTACGATTGATTTTAGAGTGGCTGTAATATGTGAATCTAAAGTAACAATTTTAAATGAATATTAATTTTTTATTGATTAATTAATTGATATTTCATGATTTAGAATCCTTGGAAAACACAATATGACCCTAGTAGTAATATCATTCAATGGCTAAGATAATTAAAGAACCTTTAACATTTATATCCGAAACGGAAAGTTTTATATTAAACAAAAACATGCGATATTGACAATACAATTTATTTACATAATAAAAATATCAGGATAATTTGGTTACCAACTGTTTTAATTGTACTTTTTTTATCCCATAATTGCGAAGAAATTTGATTCTGGTAAATTATTTTTTTTTTAGTATGAAATATTTATAGTGGAATCGGTAATAAACCTTTATACAACAATTTTAAAAATTGTGAAAAAAAAATATGAACTTTAAGTATTAATAAATGTTTTATTCAATTCATTAATTAAATAACACTTATTTTTTTTAAAATTTGCGTGTCTAGAGTGAATTTCCCGTTCACTGTTAAGTTTTTTAAGGTTGGTACAAATTCTTTTTCTCTTCAGATTTTATTCAGAAAAAGCTTTCTATCTTAATGTGAGAATTATGTATAATTTATTTTAATTCCTATTTACTTTCAAGTTTTAATACTTGCATTGTAGGAAATTCAATTAAACTGTAATCTTAAAAGTATAAAGTTATAAGTATTCTTATGATTAAGATAATTAATTATTTATTGATTATGGTAGCAGTATTTTTTAGTTTGGAGCCAATTCTGGTAGCAAGCCATTTTTTTTTTTAGCTTTATAGTCCACTGGCCTGTTTCTATATAATTGCAGTTATAGATTGAATATTAATGATTTTACTTGTTTAATGTACTTCGGCTTACAAATTTATTGGTATGGAAGTGTTTTATGGGATTATTTTATTAATTACTACATATTTCATCTTATTCAAATAAAATTACTGATTTTTTTTTTCTCTATTAGTCAAGTCTGGAACTGTGATCTCAGTATGTACATAATTATCTTATATTCTCATTTACCTATCCCATTTACTTTTTTACTTGCATTGGTATATATAAAAAACTTTAAATTCTTGTTCTGAGTTCCAAGATTTCAGGATTTATACTGCTAACATTTTCTCAGGACAGAAAGTATTAAAAAAAATTAGTTAGTGGCTTATTCTCAATATTTTTTCTATATTATAATTTAATCTTTTATTTGTAAAAGCTTTCGATTATTGGAAACTCATAAAATTTCAAAAAAATTAGTTTTATCTTTAGAAATAAACTTTTAGTTTGGTTTGAAAAAAAGTATTTTTTGGGTTAAACACACTATCTTGAAATTTTACCTCTGACTGAATCATTTTTAATATTTGCAAGTTACTTTTTACCTAAACAAAGGACTGTATAAGATAAAATAATTTGTAATATTTTTTGTAGTGTAAGAATAACATTTTTAAGATTTATGATTATATATTTACATATATTGGAAGATCGATGATTGACTGTGTGATATTAAAAAGAAGATGATCTGAGTGCAGTCAAAAAAAGATACTCAAACAGTCATAAAACTATTTTATATGAGCCAACGTTTCATCCCACATTACAGGGCTCCATCAAGACTGCAGATGAAGCCTTCCGACGTGGGGCGAAATGTTGGCCTTATTAAATAGTTCTATGACTATTCATTACTTCATAAAATTCAATCATTACTTTATAAATTTGTGTTACCTATAATCAAAATGAATTATTGAAAATGAAATGACTGAATTTAAATCATTAACATCAAGGTTTAATCCATGGCTCGCACAATGAAAATATAAGGCAGTTTTGCACTATACACCTCTGATGATTTTTTGGACGCCACTATCTTTCCCCGCCATCACCGTCCTAATAATAGCATGTTTCCAGAAAGAAAACATCTATCAAATAATTAAAGGAAACAATATCTGACTGAAAATCTGGTTTCTTATTGAAGATAAATCCTCAAAATGTGGTAAATTTTGAAATTGAAAAGATTTTGTGATTTACTGAAGTTTTGAATTTTAAAAACTTGAGTTATTATTGTTATTATATTATGGTTATTATTGTTTGTTGATATAACAATTCTATTTTAAATTTGTTCTATAAGCATAAATATTCTTTTTTTTTAAATATTAACACAAAAACCAATTATCCACTTTCACTCTCGACTTTTTATTTTAAAACTTCCAACATTTCAGCCCTTAGGCCATTTTAAAGGAGATAACCTTAATCATTGAATTGTCATAATCATTAAAAAAATGTCTTTTTTGCAGGCCAAATGCCCATGTCATATACAAACCATACAATTTCAATACAAAACTATCCTACAAAAATGGTTTATCCTTTTCTATTAACCTCATCAACAAAGTATGACAATTTAATGATTAAGGTTGTTTCCTCGAAAATAGCCTATGGGCCGAAACTTTGGAAGTTTTAAAATAAAAAGTTGAGAGTGAAATTGGATCATTGAAGTTTGTGTTAATATTAATGTAAACCACTGTTAAACAATCAATATATTAAATCAGTAATATAATTCTTTTTTTTTTTTTAATTGCAATAATTATGCTTGGTTCCCTATAAGGTTTCGTGTATTACTAAAAATGATCGGTTATTAGTTGTTTCTATAAAGGTTTATATATCATCCTATTAACTATCTTTCTCACTTATTCCATTAAATTCAAGCAGAAGATTTATAGAAAGGAGTGATAAATTAAGGTATTTTATAATCCACCAAGATAAAGTCCTGAATTAAATTCAAAATCAAATCAAATTATTACTAGGAGGGTTCAATTATTGAAACTACTTAGTGTGTAATTAATGAAACTTATGAATAATTTATGAAAAATTGATTGATATATATTGTAAAATTTAAAGAACATACTAATAGGCTCTTAGAGTTTTCAAGCTGAAGATAATAAAACACTACACTAGTCCAATCTTCGTACAAGGTGCCTAGTGCTTAAGGAATAACTGGGAACTGGATGAGATGAATAACCATAAGGATATTGTGAGATATATAAAGCCCAGAAGAATTAGCTGTTTTTGATGAATTGGAGTGTTTGACTAGGGAATGAAAGGCTATATACAGAAGGAGGAGTGGTGGCGAATTGTTCAGGAGGTCTATGTCCATCTTGGACTGTAGAGTATACCTAAGTAAGTAGATGAACAAATTGAATAATTTGCCTGGTCTGCATATGTAAACTGACTTATTAAAAATATTGTGTGATGTCTTATTTATGTGTTATGAACAAAGATTAAATGTTTGTTCTGTAAGACTCCATAGAAATATGGTATTAAATAGTTCTTGTGTACATTTATTTTGTATGTAATCAGGTGTTTAGAGAACAAAGCTGTAACTACAAGACATCATTAATTAAAGAAGCTTTTTTTAGCCCAAATTTTGACTCTAAGAAATAAAAGTAAAAAATTAAAAATTGTGTTAGTTAAATTCTTAATAACATAAAATAATCTTAACTCTTTGAATGTTTTAAATGAAATGTATATACTAATTATATTTCTTAATTTCAATTAAAAAAAATAATAGAAGAAACAAACTTTTCCTAATAAATATTAATTGGGTTTGGGGGTTTCCACTCCTCTGTCTTCCTGGTTGTTGCCCTGAGAATAGGAGTTTGTTACCCTAGAGGAACAGTTTGGCTTCACTGAAGGTCTACTGTTACTTTGGGTAACAAACTCCTATTCTCAGGGCTGAGTTCAGGCTACCTGGCTTCACTGCAGCAAGGTCTTGTCCGGACAGCAAATTTGTCGTAAGGCAGCTCATACAAAAGCGAATGGAGAAAGGTAGAGCTGTAGACATAGCTATTATAGACCTAGAACAGGCTTATAGATGTGTACCAAGGCTTAAAATGTGGGAATCTCTTAAGAGTGCAGGTATTAGTATTGCCTTAATAAATGCAGTACAGGAGTCTGTACAGAGAAGACGAGTACGGAGTGAAGCATAGCTCTTACTTGTCTGAGCCTTTTTCTGCATTCAAGGTTTCTAACATGCAGATGCAGTATGTCCCCAACCTTGTTTAAAATTTATTTACTAGAGGCAGTAAAGGAGAAGAAGGCACAACAATGGGAAGGTCATCGACATCATTGCATGAAAGGCTGTTCTCCCTTTTCTTTAATAGAAGAAACAAACTTTTCCTAATAAATATCAATTGGGTTTGGTGTTTTCCACTCCTCTGTCTTCCTGGTTGTTTCCATAGCAGAAGCCTCTTCGACCACTTCTGGCATCCGCTGACAGTGCCCATACCATCACAATCTGTCCCTTTCATTGTTCTCCAGAACTCCTTCGGTCACCACTAGCCTGCTTCTAATCTCCTCATTTCTGACTCCATTCAGGCGGGTAGTCTTCAGACATCTCTAGAAATCCATCTCTGCTGCTTATAGTTTGGAGTAGAGTCCTGGGTTGGGTGCAGGTTTCTCCGGCATAGTTAAGTGAGGGCTCAACAATACTTCTGAAAATGTACTTTTGTTGTCTGTTAAGATGAATGTATTCCAGAGGACTGGGTGCAACATTATAGTCACCCTCCTTGCCAGAACAACTCTTCTAACCTCTGGTTTCGATGCATTGTTCCCATCTGTCGTTGACCCCAGGTATTTGAAGGAGTCTACCTTCTTACTTTATCTTCCTTTAATCTGAAGGTCTGCAGTCTCTTTGCAGTTTACTGGCAGGTGTTTGGTCATATCAAAATTTATTTGTAGACCCCACAGGCTGTATTCTTTTTTCAGGGCCTTCAGTGCTTCTTCCAAGCTATCTCTGCTATATGTGACCCCACTACCTGGTCATCGGCAAAGAAAAGGGAGAACAGCCTATGTCCAATGATGTCGATGACCTTTCCATTATGCCTTCCTCTCCTTTACTGCCCCTAGTAAATACATTTTAAACAAGGTTGGGGACATACTGCATCTGCATGTTAGGACCCTCGAATGCAGTAAAAGGCTAAGACAAGTAAGAGCTAAGCTTCACTCCGTACTCGTCTTCTCTGTACAGACTCCTTACGGCATTTATTAAGGCAATACTAAACCTGCACTCTTAAGAGATTCCCACATCTTATGCCTTGGTACACATCTATAAGCCTGTTCTAGGTCTATAATAGCTATGTCTACAGCTCTACCTTTCTCCATTCGCTTTTGTATGAGCTGCCTTAGGACAAATTTGCTGTCCGGACAAGACCTTGCTGCAGTGAAGCCAGGTAGCCTGAGCTCAGCTCTGAGAATAGGACGTTGTTATCCAAAGAAACAGTAGACCTTCAGTGAAGCCAAACTGTTCCTCTAGGGTAACAAACTCCTATTCTCAGGGCTGAGTCCAGGCTACCTGGCTTCACTGCAGTAAGGTCTTGTCTGGACAGCAAATTTGTCCTTAATAAATGCAGTAAGGAGTCTGTACAGAGAAGACGAGTACGGAGTGAAGCTTAGCTCTTACTTGTCTGAGCCTTTTACTGCATTCGAGGGTCCTTACATGCAGATGCAGGTCCTTGCATGCAGATGGTCTCCAACCTTGTTTAAAATTTATTTACTAGAGGCAGTAAAGGAGAGGAAGGCACAATGGGAAGGTCATCGACATCATTGGACATAGGGTGTTCCCCCTTTTCTTTGTCGATGACCAAGTAGTGGTCACATTTAGCAGAGATGGCCTGGAACAAGCACTGAAGGCCCTGAAAAAAGAATACAGCTGTGGGGCCTACAATAAATTTTGATTTGGCCGAACACCTGCCAGTAAACTGCAAAGAGACTGCAGACCTTCAGATTAAAGGAAGATTATGTAAGAAGGTAGACTCCTTCAAATACCTGGGGTCAACGATAGATGGGATGAATGCATCGGAACTAGAGGTTAGGAGAGTTGATCTGGCAAGAAGGGTGACTATAATGTTGCACCCAGTCCTCTGGAATACGGTCATCTCAACAGACGACAAAAGGTACATTTTCAAAAGTATTGTTGAGCCCTCACTTAACCACGCTGCAGAAATCTGGACACTTAACCCAGGACTCTACTCCAAACTACAACCAGCAGAGATGGTTTCTAGAGGAGATGCCTGAAGATTACCAGCCTGAATGGAGTCAGGAATGAGGAGATTAGAGGCAGGCTAGTGGTGACCGAAGGAGTTCCGGAGAGCATTGGAAGGAACAGATTGTGATGGTATGGGCACTGTCAGCGGATGCCACAAGTGGCCAAAGAGACTTCTGCTTTGCGGACAACCTGGAAGACAGAGGAGGGGAAGACCCAAAACTCGGCGGAAGGACAGTGTGGAGGAGGACATGGCTTGCAGAGGCTTGCTGAGGAAGACTGGTGGGATAGAGAGAAGTGAAGGGATGCTCTTACTTAACCAGGATAAAACCTGCAAAAGTAAAGTAAAGTAATTAGAATTTGTACAATTTTTACATAAAAAATTAATAAATATTCGTGTTTATGGTAGGTAATAGTATATAATGTGTCTTTGCTTAGCTAAAATTAGTATAATAATTTTTAGTTTGCTTAATCTATACCTCATCTCATAAATGTATTTTTATTATCTTTTGCCATTATTTATTTGAAATCAAGTGACATCATTTATTAATCATGAGAGATAGTTCACAAGGAGAAAATAATTTATTATTTATTGAATTACTTAATTTTTGCTCTTCTTAAAAGGTTGATAAAAAGAAGCTTAAAAATTATTGGTATTTATTCTATAGGTGCAGTCCAGTGGTCTTGGATTTTTTTTTAAATTTATAAATATGGATAAATTTCGCTTGCTTAGTTTCTTTTGATATTCTGCATTGAGTGCGGTTCGGGAGTGTCGTTCAGTGTATTGATTTGTAGTATTTGGAAGTGTAGTTTATGTTCTCATTAATTTTCTTAATTACTGCCGTGGATATCCGGTTTTTCTCGTTTCAAAATCTGCTAAGTTTAAAGATCTTGGTGGATAGTGAACTTCAAGAAAGAAGCAAACTACATGTCTGAGACATCAAGGGTAAGTTACATTACATTATTTCTTTTTTCCCATTTTTTTTTTAATTTTCTCTTAGCTCTTATCTAAGAACCTCATTCAGTATACTTTCTTGGGTACTTCATTTGATTAATATATAACATCATGTGTGAGAGTTTATCTAATCCGTCCAATTTTATTTTAATGTTTTTAAACAAAGAAGTATATTTTTTTACGCAATTGTATTGTGATTGGCAACTGAACACCTATTCTGACTCATATTATCTCAGAAAAAAAATTACAGTTTTGTTCCTGAATCTAATGTTAACTTGGTTATTTATTTAATCCTATAATTTTAACAAAGTTAAGAGGAAATAAAACCAACTGCTGCAGTGCGCACATCATACAACTTTCACTTACTATCCAACTTGCAGTTGAAATTAATTTGTGCTTGTTTCGAAATGGCAACTTTATTAATCAGAATGGCAATTCTCTTTCTTACTATTTTTTCGTTTATAGGTAAAGTAAAAAAAAATATTAGGTACTACTAAGTTTTCCCCTTTAGTTAATTATCAAATTCTTTCATTTTTCCTATGTATTCAATTATTATTACTACTGAAAATAAGAAATGATACTAAAGAAATTAAAGTTATATTAGAGGATAATTCCTTGAAAATTTTGCATTTAAGCCCTCTCAGACTCTATATATCGATCAGAATAAGACATAACTGATATTAAAGACTTCTTAATTGTAGATATGATTAGTGTAATAAAAATTGTTGAATTCAATTTTGCGAAAATAGTAAAAAAGTGTAAAATCAGTGGTATAAAGAAGTACTTTCAGGTAAGTGGATCTGGACAAAAAGTTGCCATAACATCCTAGGGAATTTTCTCAGTTTGAGGCAGGCTCTTCAATAAAAATCTTACCAACTTTTAGAATATTGAGGGAATTGAAACCTCCTCCCTAGCATCTTCTATGACAAAGCTCCTCATTTATCTATTTTTACTTAAATAACATTGGTCAATAAAACATTGTGAATTTTCTGTTATTCACCTATAATTGTCTTCAAATTTTAAAATATTGACTCTTTCATCAGGGGATTGTTCTCATTCAATTCAGAATAATAACAAGTATAAGAAATGATAGCTCGATAGACTTATTTCAAGCATATTATTTATCAAATAAGTTTCCCCTATACCGACTCTCTGGAGAAGTTGTCCCTCTATAATTTAGGTAAACTGGCTGTCTTGGTTTCTCCTATTAAGTTACAGTAATGTTCAAATTTTGGAGTTTATTTGATTGATTTGGGTTCAGTTTTCCTGCACTAAAAATTAATTGTTCTTTGATTTCTTAAATGCAAAAAATTAGTAAACATTTTGATCCTAAGGTAATAAATTTTTTCTCTTTCTATATGACTGAAATGAAGCTTCTCTTCAATAATGGGGAAGCAAGTAATAGTTTAAATTTTAATTTAGTCATTAATCATTTATCATTTTATAAATTTTTTGACTAATTTTTCAATCATTTTAAACTAACTTTGTTATAAACATGTTTTCTTCAAAGAAGTGCCTAAATTATAAATTATTAAATAATGTCATTGATAAATTGTTTTATACAAATGGAATGGGTCCATTATCTCCAAATTTACTTTTTAAACATTATAAGACTAAGTTAAGAACATAAAAAAGAAACTAATTAATTAACAAAGGATAATTAATAATAATTTCAAGTATTGTTTTATGTATATTATTGTAAAGAAAATATGGGAATGAAATTTAAAAATAAGTTGTTAATTTTGTTTTCAGATTGGTGGCAGATCATGGACACCTAAGTAATACCAGGTATTTAGACTGTTTATTAATTTATAGCACTAATTTTAATTAATAAATACTTGCATTTAATATTCTATGATAAAATTGAATTTATAATTGATTATATAATGTCATTGTTTTATTTTTGATAATCAGTAGGTCTTTTGTGGGGTCTGGTATTTCAAGGTTCGAATAAGATTATTTAGCTTTTCTCTGTAAAATTCTTTTTTCTCATAAAATATCATTACGTAAAATATTTTTAATTATGTTTTGTTTTTGAGTTATTATGAGCACTATTAAAAAGTAAATCTAACTCAATAGGAATCCGCCCAAATACTTCAACAATAGCTTTAGTTCAATAATCCATATTTTTGCAAATATTAATCTTATTTTGATGATTTATTTTTTTGTTGGGAGGGAATTCAATAACCTTTCAAAAAACATTTACAGTCTATAGATTACGTTAATATAATGTGTAATAATAAATAATTTACCAATGAACTATACTTTTTGGGTTGTGTCCTAATAATGTTTACTTTTCTCCATAACTTTCTACTGGTCAGATCAATGATTTTAGTAGCTTTAAAGTTCTCCAGCATAATAAAACAATTTTTTTGGCAAAAAACAGGTGTACATTGGTCCAATAGTTTATTAGTTTACTGAGGATACACATACTACAAATTGGCTCTATGTATATACAGATTAGATAGATGAAAATATAACGGTTTCCTATGGTAAGCAACACAGAATACTTTTACAATAAACATGGATTAGCTGTATCTTTGCTTATTTCGGTCATATTTGTGTTTGAATTGAATTGAATTATGTTCCATATAGTCTCTTAATATTTTATATGGTAGTATATCATTTACAATAAAATGTATACTTTTTGAAATATGTTTATTTTTCTTCATAACTTTCACCTGGTCAAATTATTGAATTCAAGGTCTTTAAACCTTTCAAGGAAAGCAAGGAGTATTTTGTATAATTAAAGCGTCTGAATTGGACCAGTAGTTGGAATCAGTTGATACAACATGGCTGTCTTTTTTCTTTGGTTGAACAATTCCATGGCGTTCCATCCTAAACTTATTATTTTATGTAATTGATTTTAAATTATTTAAAACAGGCTATTTAACACTTGTAAGTTTTGTAAGCCACATAACTTACTGGTAGTCTGGTTTAGGTTGGCTTTGCTTTGAGTTTCTTATTTTATTCATCTCATTACAAACCAATTGTGTTAACAAATCTTTGGTGTAACATTGCATTTTTTTTTCCAATTCTATGGGGAGTACTCATCAATCTAATTTTATTGTTTGGCAACCAGACTTCCCTCATACATTTTATTTATTAAACCGATACATCAAGAACATTAACTTTCAGGCTATCCCAAACTCTTTTTTAATGAATTGGATTTGTTAGAAATTAAATAAAAATATAGGAGCAGTTGTTTCTGGTAGCATTTTCACATTCTGATTTAAATTTGTCTTTCAATGCTATAAAAAATATAAAGAACTCTTTATCACCTCCCTACTCCTTTTAAATTAATTTCTATTGTTAAAAATTAAATTAAAATAAAATAACATATAAAATGAATATTTTTGCTATATTTTATTTTGAAATTATAAAAATTAAAAGTTAATAGAAAATTGTAATACTTATCAAAATTTAGTTTCATGAGTAAAATAAAAAGAGGCCATTCTATCGTAATTATCTTTTAGTCACTTTTCCGTCTCTTAAACAATTTATGAAATGCAAGATTAATGTAAATTGGTATAAGGAGGGGCAGGAGGAGGGTGTGTCCCACTCACTAGTGAATCTGGCCACTGTAGGAGGCCCACAAGAGGCATGGAGTGGACCACAGGAGGCTCTGATTATATACATTTTTGTTAGGATTTATTGTCAGAAATATTTTATTAATTATCTTTCCTGATGATTGTTATGTCAGCTGAAAGTGAATAGTTTTTCAAGGGGGTCCCCTTATGCCCAAAGTCAAGATTTTGGGTAGGCCATACTTTGTTTAATTCCTGGCTTAGTGATCCGCATAGTTCTATGGGTTGGGAGCCACTGTGGTTAATGTTATCGATATTAATTATTCATTTCCAAATATGTACTAGGTTAAGTGTTTTTATTTTCTCTCTCTGGTTTTTTTTCAATTTATTTATGAGCTTTTATAAATTCATTAAAGCATTTCATGTTTCAAGTAAATTAGTATCTTACCAAGGAAAACCGTTCTTTACTGCAAATGATAAAACAATATACTTATTTTAAAAAAATCATCATCATCATGTTATTTAATACGCATGGTATGGTTTCATTTGTAATATATAATAGTTTTACTAATGTCAACTTGGTAGTCTACTTTTTGGTGATATTACCTGGCTTTAATTTGTTAATATTGTCGGACTAGAGGTAAAAATGATCTGATGACGTTTTAGGGAAGATGAGATATTTTACTGTCTATCTTTGCCTAAAGCAAATCTCCACTTGAATTTTTAAAAAAATGTGAAATTAGCTATAATAATTAATCAAGTATAGATTATTTACAATTTAGCCTATACGGAAGCATAAGTTTGGATAGATAGGTAGTAACTACATAGAAAGGTAGCAGAAAACCTTATCATCGCAAAAATATCTCTTAATTGCTTTATCTCTAACCTGATAATAGTATCATTTGTAACCAAATTTAAAAATAACCTTTAAAAATGATAGGAATTAATGAGTAATACTAAACATTTGCTATGTGAGAATAAATCACTAAATATAACAAAATAAACCTGCACGAACATAACTAATGAAGGGTCTTAGTACTCAAAAGAAAATATTATTTCTTGGCCAATAGTTATTTGAGGAAACGATGAGGTCAATATCCAAGCTCTACACCTGCAATTTCCCAAAAATAGTGAAGGGTTATGCAGTCACAATATAGAGACCTGGTGTATAGCAAGAAGATCCCAAGACCACAAAATCAATTCAGATCTGATAGAATAGATATTAAATCTGCTCTCAGACAGACTCAAACCAAGGCTTGGGAGCTAAGACCACCACAGTTCCTCTAGTTCTGAACTAATCCACATCTGAATACAACCATGAATACATTGGCAGACCTAGATGGAAGGAGAACTCCTGAAAGATGAAGAAATTTTTAATTTTTGTTCATTTAAATTTTTTTTTTCCATTACTTCAAAATTAAAACCTAAAATGCTTGAGTTTAGATTCCATTTAACAATTGAGACTATGTTCTAAATTTTCTTGATAAAAATAATTGACCATGGTTTGGTTTCCTCATAAAACAGTATAATTACTGTTATATAACTGAACATTAGAAATGCAAATGAAATATAGAATCTAGTAAAGGTTTTTTTTGTTAATGCTCCTTTAAAGAGATATTAACCAGTCTCTTCTATACATGTGAAACCTTTTTATGTTTTCACATCATTAGCGATTCATATATAAAGATGTCTCTATTAAATTTTATTTTTGTCTCAAAAACGTTTATAATGAAATATCCTTGATGATTTGATTTAAAGAGTTAAAGAACAGAATTCCCAGAGAGTAGCTGTTCCTTCCTGAATAAAGTCTATTGGTTCTATATTAATATTAATCTTTGATACATAGAAATTCTTTATATATTGACTTTATTTTTTGGAAATTCATTCTAAAACTTTTTTTAAACATTTTATTCATGGTGTAAATAATGCCTTGGAGTGTGCTTGTGGCACAGGAAGGTCTGTTAACGTATATTTTTGTGAGGATTTATCGTCAAAACTATTTTATTAATTAAGTTTCTTGATGTTTTTATGTCAGCTGAAAGTGACACAAATTGCACTTTTAAGCAACATAATTTTCAAATACTTTCCAAGGGAACCCCTTTATGCCCAAAGTCAAGTGTAGGAATGGGCCACACTTTGTTTAATTCCTGGCTTAGGGATCTGCTAACTTCTGTGCTTTGGGAGCTACTGTGGTATATGTTTTCGATATTAACTATTTATGTTAAACTATGTACTAGGTTTGGTTTATTCATTTCTTTTTGTTTTATTTCCATTGTTTTGTTTCAATATATTTATGAACTTTCATAAATTCATTGAGCAAGTTCATGCTTCAAGTAAATTAGTATCTGGGTGGCGGAAACCCAAATGGTACTGCAAATAATAAAACAATATGGTTACTTCCAATTGAGATCTTTTGGAATGTAGAATATTTACTATTTTTGGAGACATTACAGATATTTCATCAAACCAGTAAACTGATGGGATAGCGGAGGGAGGAGAGGGGTGAGTACCCTTCCTCCTAAAAATAAAAAAAAATTTAAATAAATAAATCAAAATTAAAGTTATTTAAAATATATTTACTTAAATCAAAATTTTCACCATTTTATTATGCAACTGTTGCCAGATGCTGTTCAGTCCCACCTAGAAACAAATTATAAAAATGTCCATAAACAGGTTTTAACAGAATTAAAGCATTTCATATTTTTAGTGTTATGTTCATTAAAATAAGCTTGTTCCTCTTTCATAAAACTAGATCATGGTGATAGTAGAATCATTGATCATTAACTATGAGCTATGCAGAAATAAGCGGTGTAAGTAGTTCTGTTCTCATCAAAATTAATTTTCATAACATAATGCACTCAGCAAATAGAAAAATAATTATTTCCCTATTTATTGTGTGGATTAAATTCAAAAACTTTTTTAAATAGTTGGGATATGATTATGATTACTTTCAACTGAAAAAACTGTCCAATCAAGATTTGACTTGTACCACTTCTATTGAGGGCCTCAGGTTATCATCCCATTCCATTTAATAAAAGTGTCGATACTGATTAGTCGAAGTAGAAGGGACGTTTAAGCCATGGAATTATAAGTTTTTTACTTATAATTTTATCACTAAATTGTTTTATTGTTATGAAGTTTTATATGAGGTAGGTTTTAGGATAAAACATTTTAAACAGATTTGTTTATAAAATATATAATTTTTAGGTGGACACTACTAAAATAAAGCCGTCTAGTCTATAATTTTGAAAATTTACAGCCAACCCACACAAACTCTAAAAGTGTTATTTGTCATGTTCAAGGAATTTGGCTTTTCTTGTCTGCTAATCAGAATGTTTGGTTCTCAATGATTAAAAACCACTTAAGTGAATATCTATGTCTGGAAACTCGGCTATTGCTGCCTTTTTGTTTATTTTCTCTCCTCTAATTTAATCTTCTTTTTTCTCCTCTCAATTACATATATATGAAGTATATAGTATATATATATATATATATATAGTAAGGAAAAGTATTGCAATTGTGTAATATTTCGAATTCGAGTTTTCGACGGAAAAACATGTTTTGAGGTCCCTTGAGTCCTAAAAATTTAGTCTTGAATGAAGGTTCTGTAGTTGAATGCCTCATATTACTCTCCCCCCCCCCCATTTCAAATAAAAGTCGTTCCATTAGAGGATGCGAAATATATATATATATATGAATTCGAATTATTATTGCATCAGACAAATAAAAATTCTTTGTTCATAATTTTTGCCTTTCTTGGTCTTAAGATTTGTTTTTTAAATAGCAATAACTTCAACACGAGCACACCAATTTAAATAAAACTTGAGAACGCGTGTAGGGTGCTAAGTGAAAGTTGTGATACGCGCACTACACCAGATTTTTAAAAATTCTGGATAGTTTAACATTATTGAGGTATTCTTCTCATACATAAAAATATTTGTTTTCTCAAAATCGGCCAATTGTAATGATTCGATAGTTACTAGTAGCAATATAAATTGTATAGGTGTATATTCCATCCTAAATAGGTGTCGCTACGATCACCGATACTAGTGGATGTGTCAACAAGTGTCCTCGTAACTAGATACATGTTGGAGAGAATTACCAGTCTGTATCTACCATGGCTCAGTTGACCGCAACTGCTGTTATTTCTCATTCTACCGTTGGCTATTTGTAATGTAAGCAAAACATGCTGAGGATGTGTTTAAGTAGTACTTGAGTGATACACGCTTGCTTTTGTTCTTCCACGAAATCAGTCGTTATGTACTTCACTTTGAAAAAAAGTATAGTAATAATTAAAAAATCTACGAAAAGTTTTTAAGGTCCTTGATTTAAAAAAAATGGCTTCAATGTTTTTAGGCACCCTTCGATATCCTTTTTTCTTAACATGGATTTCTTCCATGTTAATTTCTTTCTCTGGACTACCAGCTTATTATTTTTTTTTTTACTTTCAATTTAACTTAGCCACAAGACCAGCTAATGTAAAATATCATTAGAGTGCTACCAATGGGTAGTTTCTCTACACGCCTGTAACACTCCAATTTAACTTAGGTCAGATTTACTAAATGTATTATAATGTACATTTGTAATTACCAATAATTAAATATTAAAAAAAAAATAATTAAACTTGGAAATAAAAATAAAATCATCAAGTCATTAGAACCGAAGACGGTAAAGGCCGAATCACTTATTATCGTAAATCGAAACTTGTTTACAAGACTATCAATTTATACCAAACCATCGATTTTAGCGAAAAAGTTGCTGTCACGTCACAGGTATATACAGCCTGTGACGTGACAGCAACTTTTTCGCTAAAATCGACCTACCTGAAGTGCCACTTCATTGAATCGATTTTTCGTTTTGAAAACTATTTTAATGATTTTTATCAAACTTGGCAGACCAATGCACAAGTAAATGGTTTATAATGTCGGGTAGGTAAAAATGTTTTTTTTACCTCATTGAAGTAGTCTAATAAAGCATAAATGCGTATTTTTCAATAATTCCTCCTCTAAAATATCTATAATTTTGTTTATTAAAAAAAAAAAAATTAAACAGTTTTCATTGTAATAAATATTAAACCATCGATAAATACAAAATATTAAAGAGTTTTATGAATAAATAAAGGAAAAACAAAGACATGCGATTTGAACAGAAATAGCTGAGACCAACTTATCTTCTCCGATTACATTACGACTTCATCTTCATTAAGTTATTCTTGGAAGGATCAGACATTTATATTCGTTGCTTCCACCTCAAGATACCCAAAGTACTAATTTTATAGCAACAGAAAAATAAAAATTGCATATTCATAACTTTCGCTTTCCCTTACGTTTATTTTTTTTTTTCGAAAATCACAAAAATAGTGATAACATCTTCACGACCCCCACCAATCTACACAACAATTAGGGTCGCACAGATGGGAAAATATTAGCTATAGTTTAAACTAATAGCTAAAATTGCCATGGATACGACGTTTATTCATGAATGAACTATTGATAAGTAAATATCATATCCATGGCAATTTTAGCTATTAGTTTCAACTATAGCTGATATTTGCCCAACTCTGTAAGTTGGTAAGTGAAAGTTGTATGATGTGCACGCCGCACCAAAAGTTTTCTCTTGAAATGGGTTTCTTCCCTGTTTACTTATTTCCCTGAATGTCCAGTTAATTTTTTTTTTTTTTTAACTCTTCGCTTTAATATGAAAATGAATATTAATATTAAAATTAGCAAATGCATTCATACATCAAGTCATTGGAATCAGAGGTGGTAACGTCCGAACATCTTACTAAGGTAAATTGAACCTGGTTTAAAGTACTATCAATATTATCAATTATTGTTATTATTTCGCACTTCCTCAGTTATTGTTGGGAATATTAAATTACCCAATGCCGATGGTTAAGCTCTATTTATGAAATATTTAAAACTTTTCTGACAATGATGGATGTTCCCAACAGCATTATTATTTTCCTTCTTCTAGGATCTGGGTATGAAGTCCCAGTTCTTTGCAACTTCTATCTCTTTTGGGATTAATCAATTAATATAGCTGATAAAGGGCAATAATTTTCCTTCCTTTAGGCGCTAGAGTTGCTTCAACTCCTCACTGAACTGTTGATATTTTATTTATTCTCTCCAACGATATTATGCATAGAGTCGTCATTGAAATCTTCTATTTCCAATGTTGTGACTTTTTTCTTATTTTTAAAAGAATCAGAATATCTGATTTATTGTTCGGTGCGGCATGATATTTAATTATATACTGATCCCAATGAATAATGATTTCTTTGACTCAGAGAATAGGCTGTGGAGTGTAACGGTTGTCTTTGACGATTACAGTAGCTTTGTAATATGTCGCTAGACTTAATCACTTTTGCCAAGTTATTATGCGTTTCTAGATCCTCTCTTCCTGCTAAAATTTCGTGTCATCTGTTAATTAATACTGGATGGACTCAATCTCTACTTAATAACTATTATTATTTATACCAATTACAATATTATCAATTGATTTTTATGCAAACCGAAAAACGCGCAGTAAACAACCCTTAATGTGCAAAATAGTGCCGTAAGAACTAAAAACAAACAAACAATACCCAAATCCTGCAATAATCAGCATAATTGTTTATTTTTCCATAATGAAGAGATGAAATAAAGAAGCTAAATCCATTATATGATTTTATATTCCTATTATGAAGGCAGGAATAAAATTTTTCAACTTCTTTAAACTATCTCAATTTTACATATTAGAAAAAATGTACTAGGTACATGTATGTAATATGTGGAAAAGTATATTTAAAAATTATCTTCCAAGCCAAATTCCCTTTTACTTCATCCTCAAATCTCTAATTTCTGTCAATGAAGAATACAAATAATTAAAAACGTATTTATTAGTACCGACTTTTCGGCCAGATTCAGAGGAAAGATGGTAGAAAAGAATATATAAATAAAATAATGTAAAAATAAATATAAAATAAAATAATGTTCATTAATAATAAAAGAATAATTTTAATCGTTGTCTACCATTTTCCTCTCTTTCCTTATCATTCACCCTTATCCACTTTATTAGTGATGTTCACCACATCTAATTGTTATTTATGTTACTTACTACTTATTTATATTATAATTAGTTTACATAACATTTGTATACTTCGGGACCTGGTTGTCTTACTACAGGTATCCCGAGTGTATGTTGAATTTTTTATTTATATTAATGGGGAAAAGGGGTGTAGAAATTGTGATATCTGCTTATCAATAAACATGTATATATTTCGTTTAAATCGATATATTAGTTCCCTGGAGGGGCAGATCGCGTTAGTGATGTTAGTTTAAATAATTATTTGATTATATGACCTAAGAGCAAATCATGGGGTCTCATATAGTAGGAAATTATTTGCTTATCTGGTGACGTCTTCGCCGCTGCAATGACGTCTTCTAGCCGCTTCCCGGTCTAGGTTCAGGGGTTGGCGAAATGGTGAAAACCACTAAATCGCTGTGTTCGCGAGGTTGCTTCTCCCTAATGCATCGTTGTGCAAGACAAGACGAATTATCTTAACCCGGCTCCATAGAAGAAGGTCCGTCGGCAACAATAAAGATAACGATAAATATTAAAAAGAGACATGCAGGATATACAAAATGTGTAAGGAAATTCAAACGAACACGCCCTATCTACACCATAAAACATTACACATTACATTTATTAAAATATAGTTATAACGAGATGAATACACATATTGAATTTTTGAATTGAAATATTTAATCAATTTTCAATTGCGTGTATATATTTATTTAGTTTATATTCATATTATTTTCTTCTTTCACTCTTCACTTTAATATTACTATTTTCCTTTTTTTTTTTAATATGCTGAGATGAAGAAATCTTCCAATTGGAACATATTATTATTCTATATTTTGTACATCGTTACGGGATTTACTCATTTACTATGTATCCACATATTTGTAAATTATATAATTTTAACGATAGAAATTGACATAATTGACAAATATGAGGATACATAATACATGAGTATGATGTAAATCCCGAAACACAAAAAATTAATATAATCATCATCCCAGTAAAGAAAATCCAGAATAATATTATTTTCCTTGTATAGTATTATATTAAGTTTCAATATTTTAATAATATTGCACTATTCATTTTCTTCAATAGTACTAAAGTACCTGTATTATCTGTTATCTTATATTTCTTATATTTGTGTACTTCCATTTAATCATTATCGGTGTTATCTCGTTTTTTGTTCTTAGCCCGGATGAAGGCCTACACTTCTGGCCGAAACGTTGGTACTAATCAATAATGTTTTCATCTTTTCTGCAATTATTTTTTGTTTGATTTATAATTAAAATGATATTTATAGGTAATGATATAATCATGAAAATAAAAATTGAAATTTTTACTATTCACAACAAACCAGGCCGGGAGACTAAAGGACTAGAAGTGGAGGGAAACAAAAAAAAAAAAAAAAACACTTAACAAGCACATTCTAGACAATTTTTGGAAACCACTAGTTAACTTCAAGAACATCCGTTACTTGTTCTTTTTTTTATGTTAAATTCAACTGTTTATATATCAATCAATGCATTGCTTTACCACAAACTAGTCAATTTTAAACTAAAAATAAACAAAGAAAAACAAATAAAAGTAATAAATATTGGTGTACCTAGATTTATATAATACTAGCAATTTTATTCAGGCATTAAAATCAAAATTTAGCCCTAAAAGATTGTTATACGTTTTGTTTCATGTAGAAATAAGCCTAAATGAGCAAAATTTTGGAAAAAATAAAATAAAACAAAATTGACAATTTTCAGAAAAACTCTAAATGAGCAAAATTTTGAAAAAATAAATAAAATAAAATAAAAAATTTTCTGCTATATATTTTAATAGTATTTAAATGCCTTTTCCATGATTAGAATATAGGTGGAAAATGAAGCAACATTTAAATAAAAATAGTTCAGTAAATACTCTACATATAAACAATGGAAGGTGAGTTTTATTGTCAAGGATAAATCCGTTCCAACTCGGAAAGGATGAAGAACTGGAAGCCTCCATTGAAACCATTAATAGCGGTCAGCGGTATCCTTATGGTGCTCAGACCCTTACTTGTCCAGTCCCTTCTGTGCTAATCCGTTATGGAGCACTGGACGCCATCTGGAATTGTTCCATTCACCTCTCTCTCTAGATATAAACGATCTTGAGACATCTGGCAATTTCTATGGTTTGTGGCTAATCCAAAGATAATCTAAATGTAACTGTACACATTGCCTAAGAGTACTTGTATTGGAAGATGTAGAAAAAAATATTTATTAACAACAATGTTTCAGTCCACTTTGGTGAGCTTATCAGGGATAAAGATAAAGAGCTTATCATTGTTACTTCATATATAGGTAATTGAGAGGAGAAAAAAGAAGATGATATTGGAGGAGAGGAGATGAGTAAAAAGGCAGCATATAGCCGAGTTTCCAGACATAGATATTCACCTAAGTGGTTTTTAATCATCGAGAACCAAACTTTCAAAAGAGACAAGCGTTGTAAAAACAACAGTTATAGCTCGTGATTTAGCTTCCTGGAACAGAAATGGAAAAATACAGTTTTTTATGCATTAGATATTGTATGTGTTATGTTAGTTATAACTAAAATACAATTTAATGATGTCCTTGGGTTCTGGATGTGCATTATAAACCCATAAACTATCAGGTTTCATTTTCACAATTTATGAGATACCGAATGAAGTGAGTTACACAATATCTTAGATCTATTGTGTAAAATATATTATAATTATTTTATTTGTTATAAAATAAAAATATTTATTATTTACATTCTGAAGCTATCTTAGCTATCGTGGCCCGTCGCAACCACAGCGAACTCCACTTAGGTTTTCCAGTCTAGGGAGAAAAAAACTAGCTGGTGCTACTGCACATCCTCGGGTACCGTTCGTCGGCGTCGCACCCGTTCATCTGAACAACTTGTTTCCTGCAAGATTCAAGTTTTTTTTTTCTTTATTTGCAATTATTATTCTCCCTCCAACTCCAGAGTTCCGTTAAACTCTCAATGGTATGCCTTATTTCATTGTGTAAAATCCTTATATGTTCCTCATAATGTCATCTAAAACACTGGATGAAACAAAAAATGCCGAGTAAGATTGTGTAATCATACTTAGTTGGTTTCAAATGTTCGTGGCATTTTAGATGTAAATACATAATTTCTATTTGATAAAAACTATCTAAAGTTTTTAAAAGTCAGAAATTCACATTTGTTGGAAAAGTAAGAAGACCTATTCAATTAAATGTTCTAACGTTTGCAAATTATTGTTTAAATATGTAAATTAAATTAAATTGCTTAAATATGTACCTAACAACGTAAATAATCGGATTTATAAATGTTTATTGTTGTTAATTTTATAAATAGCATTAACATCAGGAATCGTTTATTTGCTGATCATAACATCTCTTATCCGGAATATCCCAGGCTGCATTTTTTGAGATAAACAGGATTTAATGCATTGGTAGTCAGCAGCTCTGTCGTTTGTTCGTTCTACTTTAATAGCACAATCCTTCGTGGTCGTCAACACCATTTATTTCTTATTTATTTATGTTTACATTTATTTTATTTTTATATCAGTTCGATGTATTATTCGAGATATTAAATTTTGTGACTATAAAAATTATTTGCTTTATTATCGTTCCTTGATTATTGATGTAACAGGTTTTATTCCAAACCATTGAGGTGTGATATGATACGTTGTCATTCCTGAAAGGTGGGGCCAGGAGCTAAACTTGCTATTAGTTCGTTTGGTTTCTTTTTTTTTTTTTTCATTCTTTCATTCTTTAATTACATAATTATTATTATCATTTCTTAGATATATTATTTCATTTTTACTTGTTTATTTTTATTAATTTCAATTATTCAATACTCATAACTAAAGATTGGATATTATTGTAATTACTATCTATACATTTTTGATGTTAAAAAACATTCAAAGATGAATATAAACTATTTTATATTTGTCTTCATTGTTGTACAACGTTTCGGGACAATGGTCCCATATTCATGCACCTTGATAATCCCCATACTTGCCATACTTTCAATTTCACTATTGAAATCATGTCATCCATATAACAGGGTTGAAAATTGTTTTTTTAATATTCTTGTTTACATTACATTTTTTGCTCTCTAGCTTCAAATTTTAACAAACCTCAAAAGAAAATTGAATCATAGAAACGATATTTAAACAACAGTAATTTTATTCAGTTCTAAATTGCACATTTTGGTTTCTTTCTTTTTTTTTCTTCAAAATTTTGGATATTATGAGTTTTTTCTGTACAAAATTGTACATTCTACTTTTTTCGGACTAAATTTTGATTTTTGATTCATAAAATGTAATGTTAATTATGTAAACTAAATTTCTCAGATTATACTCCAATAGGCATATAATATATTGTATGAATACTAATATTTATTCATTTTAATTACATTTTTCTTTGTTTAAAATTGGAGAGGTAGAGGTAAAGCAATGCATTAAAGGAGTCGATATAAAAAAAAGTGAATATTCTTGGAATAGTATTAAGCTGTGGCTTTGGGTTACTGAAAAAGTCTCTCTAAAATAAGATTGTTATACAGAACGTTCTGTGTTATTGTTTTTACCTGGAATTTCCCCTCGACCTTTGCAGTCCTTCATTCTTCAGTCTGACTGTTGTTACAAGTGAAATTTCTATTTTTTTATATTATTATATTATATTACTTATGTATATCATTTAAATCAAAATCAATCTGTTCAATATGAATTTACCTATACATTTTTAAGAAAACTTTTTCTTCATTGACTTATAAATTATTACACGTTGTTTTTTAGTTATGGTATATTCCTATGTAAAATACAAAAATAAAAAGCTCAGTGGTTTAATCATTTAGTTTTGTGTGCATATATGCATAAATTTAAAAAGTATTCAGCGAGTTTAACATTCAAAAAAGGTTAGGGACGTTTTCTATGTATTAATTTTATAAATAAACAAAAAGTTGATTGTTGCTGAATTTGAGTGTTATCCACGCATTTTGGGTTTTTATTGCACGATTTGGCACGGTTAGGGATTTTTACTGCGCGGTTTTCGGTTTTTTATTTCACAATAAAACAGTCTCTACTTGTAACGTAAATGTCTTTTTTTCTGCTCGAGACCCCCACATAATCAATTGTTGGCCACTTGGCAGATCTACTAATAAAGAAATTTATATATTAAAAAAACAAAAGAAGAAAACTATATTAACCCTCAAAGTATTGTTCGTCGACCTATATTTCTATTACCTTTAATAATTTGTGTGCACCTAGAATGGACTCCTGAGTAGATTTCAGATTCGAGTGTTGAGTTTGTTTTTTGTGATTTTTTTTATATAGCCTCACAGTTATAAAAAAGTTCCTTTTATCATATTTGTCATAGCCTGTGCCTTATATATTATAAACATTTTATGTTAAAGTTTATAACGTGGATTTGTTGATTGTCTTGTATTTTTTATGAAGCTGTTTGATCTGCTAGGAATATTATTTTTCCAATAATTCTGCGAATTTTTATTTGATTTGCTTTTCTTCTTCTTTATTTTTTTAATGGTCCCTATAAAAGATACTTAACAATGCGCGTTTCTAAAAGACGATTCCAGGAATTTTATAACCCCTCCTACTCTCTGATCACTAATATTGACGAATCCCGTGAACCTATCAGAATATTTTGAAAAAGTATAAATTAATATTTACATATCTAAAAGGAATAAATATGGGAAAAAGAAATTTATCGATCTCCTTACTATTTATAGTTTATTATTACATATAATTCTTAATTATCAGATCGGTCTGCCTTATATGGTTAATATGACAGTTTAATTTTCTTTTAACAATGGATAATGGGGGTATATAGTCTCGTTCAAGAGACACACAACGTTTTGCGATGTTATAATCATTGAATAACTATAAATAATTAAAAATATTAATATTAATAATTAAAGAATGAAAAAAAAAAAGTTGAGAAACGAAAGAAAAAATAATAAAACAAGTGATTGACTTTATATTGAAAAAATAATCAAAGAAAAAAAATGGAATTGACTTTGTTTTGGAATTATTATATATATATTTCATATAGGATGCTTAAAATTCACAGTAGTATATTACTAATTATTATTATTGTTTGCACTCTCCTACAGCTTCAAATGCAGCCATCGGTAACATGGAGTGTTTTACTGTTTCATGAATTTTTAAACAGTCACTTAATTCAACCTTACTGACTATACTGGTACCAACACGAGACTATATTGGTAGAAACACGAGAGGAAAATATTTCTATAAATTATTAATATTACTGGTAATGATGCATTTTCGTTGCACCTGCTTATATACCACTTGAAAATCTACCTACTTATTTTTAAAAATATTTACTTTGAGCTCATTTTATAACGATGTGTACTACTCAACAACTTTTCTGCACACAATTTCTTTAATGAGAACCAGTAGGCGTTAAGTTGAAAAACTTGACCTGAACAATCCCTGTATATTTTCCTTGTTTAAATATAATAGTAAAAATAAATTGAGTTGTTTTTTATTAATATATATATATGTGGAATTTCAGTAGGTGCAACAAAGGAGGCAGGTTCTCTACAAGAAAATCTTTTTACTTCCACTTCCACTTACTTATGCTGGGAAGGAGAAGTATTATTGCAAATTCACTTTTTGAGGTCCAAGACCAATAAGTCTCGCAAAATGGTCTGTGTTTGAACAACCTACCTCAGCAACAAAATGTTCCTATGAAATTGAAATTATGTATTTTGGGCAGGAATTGAAATTATTATGTAAGCCTGGGATTACAGCCAAGTTTTTGTTAAAATTGACTGACCGAAAGTGCCACATTATAGAATTGATTTTTCACATTTTTCCTATGTTCTCGAAGACGCTAGAGGGCTTGGATTTTTATCTCATTGAAATAGTCTGACATGGTTCGCGAATCGTTAAAAAAACCTTACTCTGAAGTACCTTTCGTTTCGTTTATTTGAAATAATTAACGATCTCCTCTATCTCAATATCTACTAAAAATTGATAAAAATAAACTCATATATAGAGAAAATAAATTCCAAAGTGGTCCGACAAGATGGTAACACCTATCGGTCGGTGCCAAAATAACTTACATAAGTGACAAATGGAAAATAAAATATGTTTTAATTATTGGAGCATTGTGGAGGCTGCTAAGGTTTGTTTGTTAGAATTGTAGAATTTATATAAAACAAATAAATACAACACTTGAGTGAAAAATAAAATAAATAAGAAAATTAATGAAATAACGTTTTTAAATAAAAAATAAAGATGGACCATAAATTTCAGTTGGTTATTTATTTGGATATCTTTTTATACATTTTTTTTCCCGGAATTTTCATTTGATTTACTAGGTGGCTCAAACATTGAAAACAAATGAGTAAACTCGTGTTTTCACTTTTTTCAACCTTAAAATCTTTGGAAGTGATTTAATAGCCCGATTTCTCATTAAATATTCATAAATTCAATCACAAATATGCCGATCGCTTTGAGAAAGGATTCATGTTAATCTTGCATTTCAATTATTCCAATCCATACGAATTAATAATTTCCCTTGATCTGGGATTATATTGAATTTATCGTAAGAGGCTTTTCGGCCGATGAATTGCATTATGGCCGTAACCACTGCCATTATCATTCAACTCTGGTTGTGATATTCGGTTTTCCTTACTTGTTCATCCGTAAGCCTGTATTAATTTCCTTAACATTAAATAATTTTCAGTTTGTATTGTTTTATTATATTATTCTTAGTAGTTGAAATAATCAAGTTATACTTACTTAGGTAAATATCCAATAAATAAGTATATCTGTTAGACTTCTAAAAAAAATAAATCCATAAAGTGGTTTGTAGTCATATATTAAATTAAAGTCATAAAAATTAAATTATTTTTCTTATTCAATTTTATGCTTGTTCTCAAAATAATAAATTTTTTTCAGATGTTTGTTTGAGAGGAAATGTGGTATTTGAACTATTTATTATCGACTATATTTATTGAAATTAACTATCTCCTATTTTTAAATCTAACGAAAAATTGATAAAAATAAACTTATATATAGAGAAAATAAATCCAAAGTGGTCCGACAAAATTGTAACACCTATCGGTTGGTGCCAAAATAACTTACAAAAGTGGCAAATGGAAAATAAAGTATGTTTTAATTATTGGAGAATTGTGGAGGCAGCTAAGATTTGTTTGTTAGAATTGTAGTATTTATATAAAACAAATAAATACAACAATTGAGTACAAAATAAAATAAATGAGAAAATTGGTTTGTAGTCATATATTAAATTAAAGTCATTAAAATTAAATTATTTTTCTTATTCAATTTTATGCATGTTCTCAAAATTATAATTTTTTCAGATGTTTGTTTGAGAGGTAATGTGGTATATAATATAAACGTTTGAAAGACGGTCTCAAATTTTATTGAGGAATGTATTGCTAATTTATTTTCATAAAATCCGTCTGTTAAATCTATTTTAATCTTTTGGATTTAATTTTTATTATTATACTAATGAAATCTTATCCAAGTACGAAAAAGAGTACTACGCAACCAAATCACCTGACATAACTCGATAAAAAAGTAATAAGGAAAAAAAAATTAAAATAGTTCCAATACAAACTCTCTTCGAAGGAGTATTATGCTAACGTTAAAAGCCTGGAGTTTTTAGACAGCCCTAGGGAGTTTCGTATTCAACTTTGTCTTGAAACTTATGTTGAACTTAGCGGTGGCATGCCGCAAGCATTATTTGATCGATGAACGATCTAGTTTCATTGCAAAAAAAAGGAAAATAAATAAATAGTGTCAAGAATTTACTTATCTTGAAATTATACTAGAATTATTGTTACAAAAGGTCAGGAGTCCAGGCCACAGACCATTCATCTGCATATAACTTTCTGCCTTGACACGGAAACGCATTTATGGGGGCCCTAGAACTCTTATTTATTAATTAATTAATCTAATTAAGTAAGGAATTAGGTCTTTTTATTTTATTAATTCACTTATATAGTAGGTACATCATGGCGAAAAAGTTAAAGCTGTTACAAATTATAAAGCAATAAATACTGCGTCGAATGTGTACTATAGTTTATTCATTCGTTCAAGTAGTCGAATTTAAGAAACGATATATCTTTTTATTTTAAACTTTGTCCAAAACTGAGATAAAGTATTACATAGAAATCCAAACTTAACACTACTACTAAGCAGCTAATTAGTTCAATAAAGTAACGATTTAAAAATTTTATATATGTTATTTGACATGTTTTACTATATAACATTTTCGCCAGTATGTACCGATTAGTGAGTAACAGGCTTTATATTATACTTTTTGTTCTCCAGTGCCTACAAAATATTGTATGAGTGGCTAGTCCATTCGCAGAGAGAGGACTTGAAAAGTAACAGGCACAAAGGATTTAGAAGAGTGCGCCCAACTGCCGATCAATCACCACTCTGTGAATGATCGTGATAAAGAGGAACAATATAAACTGAATATAACCATGCATCATTCATTTGTCGATATTAAGTCAGCATACGACAGGATTGGTAGAAAGGCAGAAACTTACTGTAGGAAAGTCATAAAGTAAGCCAGAGAATTTGGCGCAAGAACGGTGTTTAAGATTTCTGTGATGGCCGAGTGCGTTGAGCCACAAACTCAGTATTATCTTGACAGAAGCGGTACCGCTTCCGACCCGTTATCTTTTTTTTATTCGGATCCTCGACATATAATTTATAAGTACTTCATTGTATCTAATCTAATGTAAGTAGATGATGTTCTATCAATTTTATTAAAAATTACATTTTTTATTACTTGATAACTTTTTGTTGAATGAATTATTTGTTTTATAATGATGAAGAAGATAGTTGACCGTGTGTAACATCTATGAGAAGATCTTTGGGTGTCCGGTCAGAGAATAATACGAATAAGTTTTTAAAAAACAACTTATTTATTAGTGCCAACGTTGCGGCCAGAATTTCTAGTCTTCATCAGGGCTAAGAACAAAAAACAAGTTAACAACCCGTGATTTTGGTTTATATATTGCTAAAAACATATACGGATATAACAATTAGATAAAAGGGATACAAAAAGGAAAAAACAATCAAACAAAAAACCCAGAAAATTAAATAAAACACACATTCTGGAGAAGAGCTAAATTGAATTTATTCTCTTTTAGGTGTCCATGAATTTCCTGGCAGCGGGTGGTTGTAGTCTTTCTCGACTGGCAGCAATTCTACCAACCAAAATAGGTTCTTTATTTTCGTTATATAGTGCTCTGAAATAATGTAAATTATTAACATCCTATCAATAATCGATATCATGTATATATATATATGTATTATCGAATTTTGTCCTAATTGACAAAAATCAATTACAAATAAAAAATTATTTGTTTAGTGGAAAAGACTCTTGCAAAACTCTTTTTTTAACATTAATTTTCGGTTTGAATCTTTCCCCTTTATAAAAGTTAATCTTTATTATAAGCTGAAGCGGGAAAACCTGTCTTACTTGGACATTTCATGAAAAGTTCACCCAGGTTGACTACCCAAACTTTTTAATAACACTGACATTGTGAGTATAAAATGTTGTATAAGTGCTCGTATGGAAACTTTTGGTATATATTTTCACTTATTTAACTGAAATTTTCTTCTCATTAAAAAATTTAGTATTTTTTTTTCCTTAAAATGTTTATAAACAATGGTACTGAACAACCAAAAATTTCACGAGTTACTAATTCAAATGTTATTTGGACAAAAAATATAACCTTAAAATTTATGTATTGTTTCTATATGTTGTTATTGTCTAAAGATGTGGGATATTTGAAAGATAACACGTGATATTAACATTTTGATGGTTACTGTTTACACTGATAACGAAATTTTAGTTGCATTTTTATTTATAGTATATATATTTTTTAAGGCAATCCACTGCGAAGTTGTTATTTGTCAAGTTATCGACCAATCTATTATAAACAAGGTGGGAGATGGTGGGAGTTTTTCACTACGTTTAATGAAAAAAGTCAACGTCCCAGACCGGACTCGAACCGGCGCCGCCCGCAGATCTCAGAACGATAGGCTTAGGTCTGGGCATCAGATCTACGGACGAAAAGTACAGTTTACATTGGTCAACAGGAAAATGTTATATTGCATTTCCACGACTCGATGTAAATTCCATATCATAACATTTCGCTGTTGACCAGTTTAAACTGTAAATATAAAAATGTTCTTAACATTTTCGTTTAAGATAGCATAGTTTACATTTCTCCATTGACAAGTGTAACCAGTACCCATCAAAATGTTAAAAACAAGAATGTTGTTTGTTAAGAACATTTTTTCTAATAAAAAAGGTAACGTACGGATGTGCACCTTCATACCTATACTTCATGTTAAAGGATAAATATTTTCTCCGAAAAAATAGACTCTAGCACCAGACAGGTCTTTGGAACGTGGTATTGCATTATATATCCGTTTCATGCCTAGAAAACGGTTTCGGAAGTTTTTATATAGCAGTCCTCCAAAAAGTTTTTTAATTATAGATCATAATCAATCTTTTTGAATAAAAAACCGCTCTCGCCTACATCTAATTTCATATTAATATATTTGATTATACGCTTATCGATTGATAAGTGAATGACTATACACTGATAAGATATTCAAGTAGAATATTGCATTCGCGTATTCGAGTTTATTTTTCCATGGGATAAGCCAACGTTTATTTTACAATTTTTTTCACTATTTATTTCTCTTGTTTATCGATGGCACACTACAGCCAGCTTGCTACTTGCTCTATCATCGGCAGCCAGATTGATTTTCCTTCAATTTTGAGAGTCTAATAAATTGATTGCATGTTCGTGCATAAGCAAACAATCTTGGCATCGTTATCGTGGTCGACCATTTTCAAATCTTTATCCTCATCTTCCAAGTTCATTGAACCTGGATTCTACTATATATTTGCCTTAGAAACTTCCTCTGAAACATATTATCGACTCATGTAATATATCATCTTTATCAGCGTTTCACATTTTGAACCACAGGTTTTATCACATTGATGTAGTGTATTGGAGTAAATAATATAATGGACAGAAATTTTATAAACATTTTTAATAATTGATTTCAACACAGGACGACGGAACAAATGGGAGATGATGAGTTCTTATTTTTATTGATAATCTAATATATTTTCATCAAAGTCTAGGCTGATTTTTCTTTCCTTTTTTCCCTCTAAAATAAGGCTGAATCAAATATTAGAAGAAGTGTAATCACAAAACAATGAGCTCTTTGCATTTTATAACGATCTGTGTGTTTTCTTAATTTGTAAAATTGGAAAGTATTAGATAACAAGGCCATGTCACCAGAATGGGTGAGGAGAGAACGGTCAGAAGACTTTATAAGCAAACTCCGAGTAAAGCCTCGTGGAAGACCGAAGGGAAGGGATGGAAGGACAGCGTTTTCGAGGATCTGAAGACTAGTAGATTCCATCAGGCTATATATCGACAGGAAGGATTGGGGAAGAGGCGTTGAAATGTCCAAGGACCTCTTTATCCGTCTTGTTGCGCCATTCATGAATAGTCATAATATCTTTTAAAATAAAACAAAAATCTGTCTTTAAAAGGAATTTAGGAAAAATTTTCTAAATATATTACATCAAAATTGTAATGTAAGGATTGTGAAATATGACAGTATGATAAAACAGTCAATGCTCTCTTCGTTGCTTTGTAACAAAACCAACTCTTTGGTCTACTTTAGACCTTTTTGTATGTTTTTTTCCCTTTTCAAATAGTTTCGATGCATACCGTAGAGTTTTCGATCCGTTTGAGATTATCAATGAGATAATCTATAGGCATTCTTGGTTTGGGGTCCTAAGTGCCCCGGGATAATGAATGTGGGATTCATCACAAATTATTTTTCCTAGGACACAACGGACTTACACCGTATTTCAATTTCAGGTACTTTTTAAATATTGCTCGATTAAACTATCTTAAGTCTCTTCTTCCCGTTTCAAGCAATTATTTCAAAAGTGATATAGGACCGTAGCTTCCGGCGGGTCTTAGTTATGCCATACAGCATACCAAGATATAATGTAAATTGTATATGTATAATGTATTGCATATTATTATGTATTATGCAACCATATAAAAAATAAAGAGGTTTGAAAAAACAAAAATTTTTTTTTTATTTAAAAAATGTGGATTAAAATTTTCTTTTACTTCTTACGTTCTTATGTTAGATTGCCCTTTATCATCATTTAATGAAACTTCCCTATGTGTTAAGATTTAATAATTATAAAATATAATTAAAATAACCAGCACTTCGAAAACCCATTGAAGACCCTTGGATTAATTTCTTGGCCATAATGCAGATCAGGTCAGAATCACGCTCAGCCGCCAAGTTTTTCTCTCAATTGAAGGTGCATGCCTTACAAAGGCTGGGTATGCCCTAGGTGGGTCCTCCGACTCTGTTGTTCGATCCACGGCTGATATAAAAGAAGGAATATCAATGGAAGATGTTGCCGCACTTAAATCTTGCAAACTGAGATTCATATTTAGTATGAACAATCCATAATTAGTCATAATGGTTTTTTGTAGTTATACTTTTAATTTTTTTTTAAATTATACTAAAGAATAAAACAATCATATTAAATATTAAAGGGTGAAAAGCCGTATGATAGATGTGGGGATTTTGTGAATAAAATATTTTTTGTGTACCTGTATCTGAACCAATTCATTCCTAACAACATTATGAACTAATAATAATTTTGTCAGTGCTAAATCTTAAATTGGAGTTAATCAGGCACTATTAGATAGTTAAAAAATATCCCTTGTAATTCTTGATTTTTCACCCACTCACATCTAAATTTTTGGAAACTGATGAATAAATAATTTATGAATGTATGATTCATTCATAAATTAATTAGATAATATGATTACATTATAGTATTTACTTTTATTATTTATGGAGGCAAGGAGGTTAAGATAGAGGGCATGTGGTTCAAACCAATCCACTAGACGCCAATACACAACAATGAATGCCAGTATAGTTGGCACATGGGAGGCAAAAAAACAGATAGGATAGATAGAATCAACAAAGATGCGAAAAAGCTGGATGCAATTGGAATGCAAAAGCCCGAGATAGGCTGGCGTGGAGAAGTTTTGAAGAAAAAAAATTACATTAATTTTTAGATCACTTTTAGCTAAAAGTGAAGTACACTTTATCTGGACCACTCAGCAATTCATCCAACAACTTTATAAAAAAAATAATAATAAAATTGGTTCAATTGATTATTAAACAAGCTTGTCACGAATATTTTTATTCCGTTATAAATTAATTTCTATCCTGATAAATATTCAGCTTGTTTTTAAAGCAAAGGAGTGTCCTGGGAATATTAAAATTTTGGTGTATAGGCTGTAGCCTTCGGTGGTGGGGGAGAAGGCACGATTCGTCAGCCAATCAGATGGTAGTGTGCTATAACCCAATCATCTTAATGATATCCTCGAAATAGCTCATTATCTCAAAATTCAAAATAATATTAAAATTCTTTTGTTGTAATAAAATAAAAAACATACATAAAAAATGTATTTGTTCTGTTCTTGGTTGACACATACATTACTTAAATTGATGTAAAATAATAAACAACAGGAAAAAAAAAATTCAGAATACTATTTTGCCTTTGCAAACTGCAAACCTTTCCTTTGCAATGATTTCAATTACTTATTTCATAGTTTTTCATAGAAATATTCGCTTCAAAATGCAATTAAAGTAAATAATAACTTATGGTTAGACTCTTGTTTTTTTGCAAACGCGTGCGAAAATGCATGAAAGAAATGCAGAGGGTGGATTTCGCTAAAAGGTCAAAATATCCTCGGATGCTTAAATAGTTCAAAATTATGCTCTTGGGCTTAATTTTATAATTTTTTTTTAAGAACCTACATTTTCCTTGCAATCGATAGTAAGAATTTAAAGGGTATAGATATGTAGTGAATGTAGGTACTAAATATTTCGAAATCTCGTATATTATTGAAGCTAATGTTGTTGCATGATCTACTATTAGTGCTCATTTATTTTTATTTTCTATTAAACAAAAAAAATTGTCAGGTTTTATAACGGTGTAGTTTAGCCTCATATTTCAAATGTACATTTCAAGCATTAGCATTCCGTTTTAATCTAATAAATTACATAAGTAATTGTTATGTTATAAACCCCAAGACACTGAAGAAAGATTGAATACAAAATATTTAGTTTTAGCTTATTTCATTCTTCTTTATGGTAAATCTACATTAAACTCTAAAAAAAAAATCCTTAGCATTGATTAATTTTATAAATATCCATGTGAACTACTTCCAAATGTTTAATTAATACAAATGAATACTGTCCTTCACTCTTATTCCTTGACCCAATTGGTTAACTATTAATATTATATTTATTGTGAAGTGGCTAATTTAGGTTCATTGTCACACTTGAAAAACATATCATTTTTAGTTAAACCATATTATAATCATATATATATAGCATTTGTTACCCATATAAGAATTTTTTATTTTTTAAAACTTCATTTCCTTTTATTCATTTATTCATTTTATTTAAATCCCTTTAATGAAAAATATAAATAAATGCAGTTATCCTTATTGGTTACAAAAAAAAATTCAATAATGCTAATCCTCTTTTAATTTTGACGTTTTCACATTACCCATTTAGACGCTTTTTACTCCATCGCATCGAATTCTGGTATTGAGGATACGGGTCTTTTATGTTCATCGACTTCCGATTTCCTCAAATGAAAAATATTTAATTACACACATTACACACTGTAGATTTCACAATACAAAAAGTTTAGCGCAGTTATGGTAATTTTTTCTGATTGATCATGTAAAAATAACATGGAACTATTAATTTTTATACTATACAATAATAATTACTTTATAATATACAACCATAAAGTTAATTATGCCAGTTTATATTTAGCTCATTCATCTATTGTTTAATATTTCAAAAACAACTGTATTTATTGTAATAAATCATTTTATTCTTTTACACATTTTGCATGAGAAGTATAGTATTAATTGGTACATTAATTCATTGTGGTTAATTTTAAGTATGATATTGGCTAATTAAAAAAAAAAAAATAATACCAATATCCGATGACTTGAATTTTTTTATTTATATGCTATTTAACATAATACACTTTTTATGTGTTGATCGAAACTTTTAAGGAATTCTTACGACGATTCCTTGCGACCATGTCGTCTGATGAATAAAATCATCTGAACTGGGAATATAAAATTATTTTAAACCTGAAAATCCAAAACTAGCCTGGTCCATTTCCTTATTCATTTTTTTTTCTAATTAAAGGTTTTGATACTAGGACATAACGAGGTAAAAGAATATCTTCCAAAAAAAGTTATATGTTTTTGGAAGATATTCATTTAAAAATTATTCTATTCTTAAAATAAAAAATAAAATGGACTTGGTTAATTTTGAAATTCTGTGCCTTATTTGTTCCGGTTTTGTTATTTTACCAAAAAATAATTATTTAATTGATTATTTTTTCAGATCATTCTTTTAAATTAAAACTTTTTTGGTGAGTTATGGGGTTTCTCCTTTCTTGTTTTTTACTTCATTTATTTCTCAAAAGTTGTCAAGAATACTGGCTATTGAATTTGATAAACATATGAATATATAAACAAAGACTAGGAATTCATCTATGTAGTATGAGAGGCAAGAGAAAGATTAATGCCCAGTAGAAAATTTTCTTGTCTTGATGTTATGAATGTAGTTAGTTATCTACGGGTATTTTGTTGGTATAAAGTTAGTATGTCTCCATAATTTATCTCGAAAACTTCTGTAGTGTGTTCATTAACTGTAGGCATGTGAAGGTCTCCGCGTGAAGTTATGTTGCCAACGTACCTTTAGTTATTGTGCTAAAAGTTTCTTTCCTTATCGGGCAGTCCAAGAAGATCCCGTAAGAAAAAAAAGAAGTTATTTCACCCTAATTTTATATAATTTAATATAAACCATATATAGTTAAAAGTTAAAATTGATGACTCTGCCGACCATAGTTCGAGGGAATAAAAATGGCGGTTATTTATTTAATTAATTTTTCATCCATAACTCCAAATATTTAAAACTATCTAAAACACTTGAAAACATGATGGAATATCATTCAAAGTAGATTAAATTAGCTAAAATATGAGTTCTAATAAAATAGATATGTTTATGTTCAATAGATTCCAAAACACAGTTTTTCAAAAAGCAATATTTTGTTTTTCTTAAAAACGAAAAGCCAATATGTTTAACATTTATTTTGGAAAATATCATGGAAAATAATACTTCTACAAACGACGCACAGATTTATCAGGTTTAGTAGTAGGAGGGATTGGAGTATGAGTTTCCATGATATTCACCTATCTAAGTTCACAAATTGTTGATATCTCGAAAAACTATATCTGAGGAACTATAAGACGTATGTAAGCACCCAAATGGAAGCTAGCTGATGTACAATAATTCGCAACATATTAATTATTGGTTATTTGAAAAAAAAAATGTTGTTTTTTAATAACTGTATTTCGAGAATTATTGTGCGAAAAGAACTTTATTATAGCTTATATTTTAGAAAATTTACCCTATTTTAAATAATTTACTATGACGTTTTTTAGTTTTAAGAATATGAAATCTGGACATATAAAGTTGAGCTTTGGGGATCCACTAAACTTCGAATTCCTCTCGTATTCAATCCTTCGCAAAATCATCAATGCTCCTTACTTTGTCACAAATAAAATCATACATAAAGACCTTAATGTTCCCTATCTAGCCCGAACCAGATATCACTCCTTCCATTATAAACTCCCTAACCACTGAACCCCCCTAATTTCTAACTTTGGATCCTCTTCCATTCCTGCCACCCTTCGAGGCGCCTGAAAAGAAGATGGCCACGAGACCAGCTAATATAAAATGTCATTAGGGTGCTACCAGTGGGTAGTTGCTCTACACGCCTGTAACACTCCATTTTAACTAAGACCATATTTACTAAATGTATTATGTAATGTACAGTTGTAAATTTCAATAAAGTTATTAAAAAAAGAATATGAAGCTCCGAATGCGAAATGTTTAGATTTTTCTCCTATACAATGAATTTCAGGAACCTTAAATATTTCAATGTTTACTTTATGTTGACATTTACTGCATCCATTGTACAGCCTAGGTAAAAACTGAACCTTTTTATAACAAAAAAATAATGGGCATTTTTTCTTTACTTAAAAGAATCGAAAGCCATTTTTTGTAATTGCTAGAATAGCCGCAATTTTATACTCTCCCCTACTATGTTTGGTAAAGGCATTTTTTTTCTCCTCTTGGCCTCTTGGAGTGTGGTGTCTTACACGTGTCGTGTTGTATGAAACCACCTTGAAATATCTTTATTCTAACGTAAGTATAGTTGGGATCATTTAATAATGAATGGCTCAATTTTTTTCCGATACAACGGAATGGAAAATACTGGAGGAGAGAGATGAGCTTTGGGGACTGATTAAGAAATAAAGAGAAGACAGCGGGAGAGCGAGGAGGGAGGGAGAGATGGATTGAGCTGGGAGGGGAGGGAACAGTGCCGCTTCCTAGCGGGATCTCCTTCAGTATCGTTCAGGCTCCGGAGCCGGTCTGTTCATCTCGTCTTCTATAACTCACTCTCTCGTCTTCTAGCTTCGCTCCGCTCGCTCTCCGAGGCATGCTAGCTGTCTCTAGGCGACTCCTCTGTAAGCAAGATACCGCTTCGGTGAGTACGACACCAAAGTGTTCGTGTAGTCTGTAGTAGTTGCTGCTTTATCGTCATCTAGTCTTTCTTCGGAGGAGGTATTCCAGTGTTTGAGGTCGATCTTACAGGTGAAAATTATACTTAATAATATTATGACCATACTAACATATCTATATATCTCTGAGGGTTATATATAGACATATTCACTTCAAACAACTCTTAAAAATTTAAAAATTTTTTTATTCCTTCATAAAATGTATGCATATCCCTTTAAACAAAAAATATTCATGTATATTAGAATATAAATATATTCTTTAGATAACATTACTTCCAATAACATCAATGATAGCATTAATGAACTTGTTTCTCCCGCCACAAAAAACAACAACAGGAAAATCATTACGAATAGAAAATTCTCATATCAATATATTATAATATACTTTATACACTAATTATAATCAAGGCCATAAACCATATAACTTTATTAACATTATGCTTTACGCGCCTTTGTTTCACTCATTACATATCACTTGGAGTCTATTGTTTATGTTATTCAAAAGTTGTAAAAATTTCTCTCATTTGTGCAAAAAATTATATCCTCAAATCTCGGTCTTATAGAGATGTTTTATAGAAACATTCTGTTTTAATATTAAAGTCTCAAAAATGGAAGAAGAATTGTAATAACACCTGCAGAAGTTAAAAAGTATTATGACATGTCGTTATTTAAAAAGTTAAAAAATTAAGTATATAACTACATTTACCAGTTTTATTATTGAGATATTGATTTTTATACATATTTATCTCTTTTTATTAAATTTATTCTTCACAATAATTACTGCTTTCAACATTTTTTTTTTCAATTGTGTATTTCTAACAATATTTAAAATTTTGTTCATTTTAATATTTGTATTCAAAATTTTAACCCTAACAAACCAGAAATAACGAAAAATTGCAGTACTTTTATCAAAAAATTGCCGACAACTGTATCAACTCCCTATTAAAAATATTTAGTCTTTGAACTCATTAAAAAAAAAAAATCATTCATATTTTCATAGTTTAAAAAAAATATTTAACGCAAAACTTTGACACATCCCCTCCCCTTCAATAAATTAAATTAGGCCAATGCATTCAAACCTTGCTGTTACAACTCCATTCAAATCCTAGATGTATCGCTGCTCCGCATTCCCATTCTATCACCTCTCCATTCCACCTTGTTAATGAAATTGGAAAAAATTAAATATAGAATGAAAATTTACACTACATCATTCTCCCTTTGGTTATTAACATAATCATTTTAATTTGTAGAATTAATTATTTTTAATTAGTTTATTTCACTATGAGAATTATTTTATTAGCGTTTAATTATGCTCTATATGGCATTTTTTTTTTGGCTTTGAGTCATGGTAAAAAAAATGATAAGTTTAACGCTAGTATTTCCTCAATTAAATTGTTTTGATGAGTTAATCTAACATAATTGCATACGCAAAACAAAGAGGTTTATCATCAGATAATATATAATTGTTTAGAAATAAAATAAAATATTCAAAATTAAATATAACCCATCTACAAACCAATTAAGAATTATTCATTATAAAAAATGTGAAAAAGTATCATTCATTAAGATTGAGAACTAGACCTTTGTATAACATTATAAATTTTAATATATTTTTTTTTTTAAATACCCAACTCCGGTCCTCAAACAATGTATATTCCCACTGTGAGTCAGAGAGAAAGGGAAGTCTGTAATATCTAACGGTTGTCTGCAACATCTCACTGGTTCTGATCTGCCCTTTTTGAAACGCTGGAATTTTGTTGGAGTTGGATGTTTGTTGATAAATATTAATTAGTACTGTTGTTATTTTGTGATGTTCGTTTGTTCATATGCTTTTTGTGAAGTTCTGTTCGTTGGTGTTTGATCAAGGATGGCTAAAGTGTACAGATACATCGTCCGCACGGATTGAAATTTACTAATGTCGATTTTTTTAAGTCTATTGAACTGAATTTCACCATAGTTTATATTAATTATCAAAAAATATTTTCACAGTATTCTAATGGAGTGAGACTGAAGGAACCCGGTTCAACTCCAGTTTTGATTCCCCAAGTTTTCTATTGGCAAAACATTCCGACTTATCTTTTTGTCCGATTTATTGAAATATTGATATCAATTTTTTTCATGTCCTCAATTGAGAACCTATGCAGGCTCCGGAGTGGAAATGTCAAGTTTCATTTCTTGGGACTAACCCGAAATAAATATTGACTGACCCTGGTAGTAATCGAACCCACATCGGTCTGAAGTAAACCCTCGCCCCAACATGCTGGCTATCACCTTATTTTAATATTGATTGAAATTTGACTTTTGAAATCCGATATTTAAAAGAGAAATTAAATTAAAACTTATCAAACTGAAAAAAAAGGATGGAATATGGATATTGATATTTTGTTTTCAATATTAAATATTGTGATATAGATATTAGTTATTGTTTTATATATACTTGATATGTAATATCGATTTTAGATATGGTAATATCTACTTTTGATTTCTAATATCGTGATATCCATAGTCTCTTCTTAATATTATTATTTACACATTTTCAAAAGAATTAGTTTAAAATAATTACTTCTATTTCAATTTATTATGAATAATCATATACAAAAGGACTTAAAGATTATCATGTTTAAGTCCTTTTGTATATGATGACTTAAACATGATAATTTTTAAGTACATAAAAGAGTTCAATGATAATAGTTGAATAGAAATAAAACTAAAACTAAAAGAAATCATTGAATAGAGAAATACAATTTTATAAAATTAATTAATGAATTAAAGATACTCAGCATGTTGAGTAGTAATGTTAGCAACAATATTGCTTCCCTTTAAATAAACATATATCTAATTTATTTTTGTAAATTAATTACCAATCCTTTAGTAAAAATATAACTAATAAACTTACGGAATACTGTAATTTTATGAAATATAAATAGTTTAGATAAAAAAACTAACCTGACAGTACCTATCAAAGTACTCAATGTGTTATCAGTAGGAGATAATTTTAGCTTCTAATTTTAAATCGAGGCAAAGAAAAATTAATCGTTGGTTTCGAAAATATTTCAAAATATACAAATATCAGAAACAATCTATAGAAAAAGGCCGATGAGTAATAATATTGATTACAATATAGAAATTAATGTTGATTATAATTGATATCAGTATCGATTCTGATATTGATATTTTGTTTAAAATAAAATATCGGGATCTGATGTTTTCAAACACATTGAAATTTTGGTTATTTTTGGTCAATATATCGAACTACCATTGTATGTGCCTGCAGACTATCGGTGGGATGTATATCATCCCTAAAAATTTACATTCACTGTAGGATATGAATATGAGGACAATACAAACTTGAAACGTCGCCAAAATATAGATGTTTATGATTTCCTGAATCACTATATCCTCAGAAATATATGTCATTAAC
>NW_027108122.1:3198370-3247981 GCF_000696795.3 Halyomorpha halys
TATATATATTTTGCTCGAAACTTTAGATAGCTTTCATAACATCTATCTTGAGAAGAAATATGAATTACATCCTTAAGAAATTGAGTCTCACGGTGTGTTCCCTTTATGAGATGGTATAAAATACTTCTAAAACATAAAATCGGAAAGTGAATTTATTACATTTTCTTTGATTTCCTAAAATTTCTAACAGCTTTAATTTCAAACGTATGAATATTCTTAATTTATCTTAAAAATAATCCACCTATTAAAGCATTATCTATAAGTAAGAATGTAATTGGAACGTCTTTGTTCTCATCATAAAAACAATAAGACCAAATTACCAACCTCGTTTAAACTATGTGGGAATTAATTCAACTTCTACCATTATTTGCCTTTGTTTAATATAATCCTTGTTTGAATGTATTTAATTTTTAAGCAGTTTTGATTCGATTAAATAGCTTCGAAGAGATGGATTTAAAGAAATAAATGAATCTAATTCTGAAAAATAACATTACTACAAGGGTGGAAAGGCTATATGTATTATTGAATAATAATATAGTTCTTTTTTATACATAAGCTTCATTATTTTTGATAATACCTGATGTATTTGTTTTTTATGATAAGAGATCTTATTTAAAAAAAATCCAAATACAGTGTTTTATTATGGAGAGAGGACTTCTTTTTCGTACCCTCCTTATACAAAATAAATTTAGTACATACATATATATAACAGAGGAATCATATATGTATACCTGGAAAATATTTCCTTGGATTGTCTTGTGGCATTATAAGGTTAGTTTCTGGGTCCAATTAAGGTGATTAAGAACGTGTAGCTAACGCCAGTGGATTATTGGAACGAAGAGACAACTTTTAAGTTATTGAGAAGCTATAAGTTAAAAAAAAAAATCATATATAAGGGAGCGGGTAACTCAGTGGTACTCACTGTACTATTAACTCAAAGGACTTGGGTTCTAATCCAGCAGTGACAGATAATTCTTTTCTGTTTCACTGGGAATTTTAATTAGATATTCTGCCTAAACCACCTTGCACAACCGTTGGTCTAGTAACTGTTCTTTTTTACAAAGTACTGCACCCCTGACTCTTCATGGGTTATAGCGATACAAATTTAATTTTTTTTAAATATATAATATGTACCCACAAACCTATATGTACAAAAAGTATACATAGGGAAATATAAAAAAATTTCATTTTTATAATATTTTTTCTTTTTTGGAGTATAGTTTATAGCTTTTTTTTAAAAATATTATTGGGCATACTTAAGCACTAAATCTGGCTCTGGCTTTCGACAAATGTATTTTTGAAACCGAAGTTTAATTACTAAACTCAAGTTCTCCGAAATCAAACTCTAACTAAGCACCCGGTCACTGTGATGAAGACATTTCGGGTAAACGAGTCATGTATTGAACTTCAACGAGAGGGTCTCGAGAGCTTGGAAGGGCAAACGAAATTAAGTGCGCACTTAATGACAGTCTTGCTCCTGCCTTTGTTAGGGTATAGTGGGATGGCAAACTTTCTTCCCCCGCTGATTGTCAGCAACTTTCAAGAAGAAAGGTTTCTGATTGAAGAACTCCGAGCAAGATTGAGAAAGCCTTTATATATTTATATCTCACTGGCGAAACCTCTGAGTTAACTAAGATTACAGCTGGTAAACAGAAAAATAAACCTGTTAGTTTTCCTTTGAAGTAGAAGTATAATGGACCCTCGCTTTAACGTAGGTCACGAAGAAAAAGAAAACCGATCTCATTTTATTTACACCCGCGAACAATATAATTCATTGAAAGAATTATACTCACACGTATGTAATAAAAGGTGCTTTAGTAAGAAAATATATTATTGTACATCAATAAATATAAGTGAAAAAAAAAATTATCAATATAACCATTTATTTTTTGTGTTTACAAAGATTTATGTTTTTTCAAATCTGATTTAAAAGTGACCATTTAAATTGGTTAAAGATATAAGTAAAAAAATATATGACATAAAAAACACACAATAGATAATAAACAGAACTATAATGATGAAAGAGAAAATACCTGAAGATGGAAGGACGGCCCGATTCTTCCGAGGAACAATATATTATTAATGTATAATTAATAAAAAATAAACGTTTAAATATGAAGGCTACTAACTAGGTAATAATAGCTAACTATTCAAGAGAGAGAAAAACAAAACATTTTATATTGTTGCCTTCGAAAAAGAGAATTTGTTAATTTAAAAAAATACAATATTACCATCTAAATTAAAAGTAATCATAGACAGGGACCAAGAGTAAATCGGAATCCGCTATATAATGAACCGCGTTATAATGAGGGCCCTCTGTATAAAAAATCAGTAGTTTTGGAAGAAAGCTACTGACTGACACACGAATTTTTTTTTATTCAATTTTTGGATTCTATACTTCTTGTGGCAATTAAAAACATCACTCGCTCAGTATCAACTTGAGTACAAAGGTTCAAGATTCAAAATAATTAATCAAAATTCACATGTAGAGGCTGAAACATCCACAGTGACTTTATTATTGACTTTGCCTTTTTTTATTTTTGTTTAATATCATTCTCCGTAACCTATTATTCATTCTATTCACTATCAATTTAGGATTATTCACTAACCAATTCCGGATTCAGTGTGGTAATAACCTTTGAGTGGGTCGACCACGAAATAAGTTTTAATCCACTGTAGCGGAAATCGACCCCGCTCCTAAAACGCTGAATCAACACTGGCGTGCATTTATACATCAGATCGTTTATAATACTAAACGTTTTAGTGAACTTGGTATGATTGGTAATGAATTGTAATTATTTTCTCTTATCAGATAGTTTTTTAATTTATGCTATTTTTTTTAATATCATTTATTGTAATAAGCGCATGGAGTCCTCACGTTCCATTACAGTGTAGATGTATTCATGTTTCCGTTTAATAATAAATCTTTTATTACGTAATTTATTAACTATCAATTAGAATGATTGAGGAAAAGAAGAAGAGGAAAAGAAGCTCCTTAGGACCTCAGCGAACACACATTGTATTAAAATTATATAATTATAACTATATTATATATTATTATACAAATTAAAACTGTATAAGAATAAAAATTTGTATTCATTTTATATATAATAATTTTATTTTATACATATACGGCATCTTTTCCAAATGTTGACCTTTTTACATTTTTAAACTGTTTTCTTCTCCTATACCCCAGTCAACTTATTAAAATTCTTTGGTTTCATAAATACTACTCCACGAACACATCATTAGTACCGTTTTACGAAAATATTGTAATATAAATTCTACAAGAATGCACTGAAGTAGCAATTTGGTCAATAGTCTCTTTGTGAACGGTGTGTGAGAGTGATGAATCAAAAGCAAAATAGGCTACAAGAAAATAATTTTTCCCTAAATAGGTATAAAACAACTAAAACTTCTATAGAGTAGTATTTATGAAACCAAAGAATTTTAATTAGATGACTGGGGAGTTGAAGAAGAAAAAAGTAAAAATGTTGAAACATTACTAAGATAAGATATGGTATATGTATAAAATAAAATAAATAAAACTTATATTGATATTAATTATTAAAAATGAAACCCAATAAATAAACAAACAATTATAGAGTTATTTACAATAAGTACTTTATTATGATGGATTATATATTATGTATTTAATATTACATTATAATACTATTTTATATTATAATTCAATAACCAAATTATTACTTCTGTTTGTAATTTTTTAAGTACTATTAAAATTGTGAACTATTATGAATATATTTTCGTTTCATTCGATTTTGTAAAAACATTTTAACTGCTTTTAAGATGTTTTCATGTCCCATATTAATGAGTTTTAGTTCAAAACTAACTACATGGTTAGGCTTGAAACGGGGTTTGTTAGTTAAGTATAACTTTGAGCTTATAACTGCAGAAGGATGTTGCAGTCCGCAGTAGAAAACCGAATCCAAGGTTGTGAGGAATTACGTTTGGCTGACCACACTACATCTAGTTACGCCACTTAGCAGCAACAGATTCAGTAGGTTATCGCAGTCATAACTATTTTAATAAGCGACTAAAGCATATTATTAAAGTTTAGTTCTTGATTGTTTTAATTTAGTTACAACTTTATTATTTTAATTATTTCCTTATTTGTCGTCTCTAAAGGGTCAGTGTGCTTGGTCAGCTTTTTCATTGCGCAATATTCAGCAATGAGCTGGAATCAAACCAAGACAACAACTCTATTTTTTATCTCTCACTACGTGTTTAGGATTTCTCGGATTAAACTAATGCTAAATTTTAATTTAGAACTTCAGATAATTAAATAAATATATCCCACGCAAATTTCCCTGATGTCTTATGTAGTATCAGTATTTCTGGCAAGTGTAAGAATCAGGCGCCTCGGTGGCATAGTAGATTTTGTATTACAAATAACTGTTGATAAAGTAAGAGAAAAATTTAATTTAATTTTCTTTCATTAAAATAAAATACCTCTAAAAATGGCTGGTTTATGCGGAAAAGTTCAACTAACAACCCATCCATTAAAGGAAGACTGTAGAATTAAAAACAACTAATGAAATATATATATATCTTTGTGTTTATTTTAAGCTCTTCCAATTAGGTAGGTTTATTTCCATACCCAATTGATTTTGCAATGCTCGGCAGTTTAAATCATATCGTTCCAAATCCCTTCTGGTTCATTTTCAAACCATTTTTTCTTTCAATTATAATTTTAAACAAAATATGATTTAACTGTTTTGGAAAAAATTATTTTACATCGTGGCATTAAGTTACAAAAAAGCTAGTTAAAAATGGGCTTTCCTTGTTTTGAAATCCCTATTTTATTTTGGATTTGATTATATTTTTTTGTATAAGATTAAAATTTTTTATATTTCTTTACTTCTAGAAGTATTTATTTTACTGTTATTATTCATGTACAAGCAATGTTTCATTACTATTATGAATTAAAATTAATAATTTTGTCCTAATTTTCTCTTTAATTTGTAATTAATGAAAAATAAACAATATTATTTATTAAAGTATTTAAATTAAATTTTGTCCGTCACTTATTTAATTGGGTTCTTTTTATCTATTCATCATGCCTTTTACATATTATGCCATATATAAATTAAAGCGTAATCTTTTCATTCAGATATCACTGCTTTGCTTGAATAGTGGCGGATCTGACAAACAAGTTCTTTTTATTTAGAAATGGACGTGTTTCAAAGATAGCACAGTAGTCTGCGGTTACTTTCTTTACTGAGGTCGTCCTACAGACTTTCCTAAAGTTATAGTTTTTAAAAATGTTCTCCAGTCTACAGTACAATATATGGAATATCTCAAACACAAAATAAAAAAAAAACATTTTTGTCATATTTGCCGCTATTCAAGCAAACTAGCTATATAAGGGAAGGAATTATTTTAGATTATTTAGCCATTAATAAAGAAAATTAAATATATTATTGTATAAGTTATGGGTATAATAAATACACGAATAAGATATGTCTTTTTTAATATATTCTCCATTTTGTTTTGTTAAATTACGACCGTTTGCAAAGGTTTCCAAGCCTTTGACATTGAGAATAACGAGACTGTAGTAGGTACTTAGGACGCCGTTCAAACTTTTAAATGGCCAAGTTAAGGGAAACTTAGCCTTGCTTTAAAGCATATAATATGTGTTTAAAATGGAGTAAAAAACATGTCAGCTGCAATTATGTCGGCCTCGTATACAACTTAGACATATGAATAGGAATTCAGAATATAATGGTATGATAGTCAAGAACTGAATCTGCTAATGAGGTCTTTAATTTATTTTTTAATGATAGAAACAGATTTTATTTTTTTAAGAATGTTGACGAGTATAAGCTTTGAGAAAATTGTGTAGAAACAAATTACACAAAAACTCCTAATTTTATGATTTGACTATAGCGTATAGTATTTTTTTGGTTTAGTGGGAAAATCTTGGACATGCATCCGACTAAATGAAAAAAAAAAGAATGGGTCGTACAAAATCCTTACTTACTGTTGCAAATATAATAATTTATAAAACTGAATCTTCAAAAAAAAAAAAAAATTCTCTTCCCAAATCAGAGCCATCTTCAACCAAGAGGTGGCCCGGACCCTTACGTTATGAGACCCTTCATGTTGTTTACTAACTTTGGGTTATAAACAACACGCTAGTTAAAACCATTAATTTATTTAATATTTGAAAATTATAAACATTTATAAAAGGTAATTTCTTGATATTTTTTTCAGAAAAATCTTATTTATTTGAATTATATTATATGTAAGTATACGTATAGCTGAATCTAAACTGAAGTGATATTTTCCATTGAGACAACGTAATTACTTATTACGTAAACTGCCTTAAAGATAGTCATTATAAAGTATCCAGTTCATCAATTGTGGGTTTTGATAGACTTTCTTGATAGTATTATATTATTTATACGAATGAACATGATATCGCTTAGAGTTCACATGAATTAATGAGGAGAAGGAAACATATCTAATGCGAGAGTTCTCGTAGGGGTAAACTCGTCTACTCATTAATTTATTGGCTTATAGAAAATAAAGAAATAATTAATATTTTGATAGATTTATGAGTTCTATTTCAACGTTTAAGGTCCTACCATCGAGTATTCACGTTTTTCAATCAATAATGATGAATTTATAATATAAAAACTTTTATCTACTGAATAATACGACCTTGAGTTTAGTGGAATCGAAATTAAAGTGTGATTTCCCATGTGTTATTTGTTTTTTTTGATTATTTAACAAAATTCACATGTTGACAGTAGCATACCATGAAGGTATTTACGAATAAGTATACGTTACTTGCAATTCGCCCAAGTCAAAATAGTCTGATGTTACTGGAACCTCTTCACCTTAACAACTACCATCGAAATTATATGGACGTAGAAATATTCTTTTAAAAAAAATCTCTATATCAATGATTGATTTTAAATGATTACTAAGTAAGGTTACATAAGAACTTATATCGATAAAAAAATGTTTTCACGGAACCCTAATCTTTGATATTCCTAACGTATAATGTAAAAAAAAAATACATAAGAGAATCAATAAATTGTCTATTTTGATGATTGATTTTTAATGATTACTGAGCAAGGTATGATTGATGAGCAAGGTTACATATAACTTGTGTGGATAAAAATATTTTTTTATGCAACTCTAATCTTTAATGACTTTTTATATGAAAAAAAAACATAATAGAAGCAAAAACCTTATTTACTTCTGTTGTATGGTGAAGTGAATTATGCCTATTAAAATGTATTAACATTCGTATTAACGTCCTATTTTGTAAATGGCCTATAATGCCTACATGTAAAATGCCATTTATGATTTCAGGTATGGGAAATAGGTCTCTGCACTTCGTTTATTAATGTCATAGATATGGGGATATCTGGGTTAGTTTAGTAATAATTGACATTTATTCTAAAGGATCATGATTTATAATATTTATCAATTCGTGTTAAACTATATTTACGTCGAGTTATTGAATTATTAGTCTAGTAAAGTTGCAGGTTATCGTAGAAGTTGTAAAATAAATTCTTTCATTTAATTTTGATATAGAACTGTTTAATTTCTTTCATTAAATACTGATGTAAAACTGTTTAATTTCTTCCATTAAATACTGATATAAATTTTTTTATTTCTTTCATTAAATCCTGATATAAAACTGTTCAATTTCTTTCATTGAATTTATGATCTAAAAAGAGAATGGTAAAATGTAACAACTCTCTGTGAGTACTAAGATTTATAGCCAATATTAGGACACCAATAATAACTCCTAAATTATTTCTAGAAACTTATGTATGTAAATTATTCAAATTAAAAAAATTAAGTTGAGATACTTTGATAAAGAACGAGTATGTTTTAGAACTGTATATCCTTATCTCATATTTTTAAAAGAAAACTATTTTTACCTGATTATGATGCCCCATGTCAGTGTTATTTGCATTTAGGTTTATTTCTAGAAATCCATTTACAATGATAAATTTTAAGCCTGTCTTATTTATGGAATTTCTTATATGCAGGGATAAAAAGTCGCTTTTTTTATTACCTGATTAATAAAATCGTTACCTAGCCTTTAAACACAACAAAATTTTTATTGTTTTCGACACCATAGGGCAGATGAAGAAGGCCATCTCTTTGAACTGCAGCTAGGCCTTCGAGAGCGTGTCCCACCTGCTACTACATCGCCGACTAGAGGAGTTCAAGTTCCACGGTGCTCTATGCCGACTGATCGGAAGCTATCTTAGTGGAAGATCTTTCGCCGTACGTGTAGGCGAGGACTTCTTGCCTCCGGTCCCCACCACCTGTGTTGTCCCTCAAGGGTCTGTGCTGGGACCTCTACTGTTCGTCGTTTTTACGGCACCAGTAGTCACTCTCAAGCACCCAGAGGCAGTTGTAGCAGCCTTTGCTGACGATATGGGGATCTACGCCTCCAACATGAGTCCGAAGGTAGCCCTCGAACATGCCGAAATGCTTCTAATACCATCGTAACTGCACTGAAGAGGGACGGCATAAGAAGGAACCCTGCTAAGACGGATGCCTTAGTCATGTCCTTTCAGAAGGGCATAGAGGCAAACTCCTCAGCGGTTCATAGTGGACGGCGAAAGCCGAAGGATCTCGAACACTATCCTCTACCTCGGTGTGATACTTGACAGACATCTTACCTTCTGCAGTCACGTCGGGGAGGGACTCAAACTGGCCCGGTTGAAGTCCTACAGGCTCTACCATTTGCTCACATCACAGCAGATCTCACTTCGGCTCAAGTTGAAGATTTATAAAGAAATCATCCGCCCGACTCTGCTCTATGTTGCCCCGCTCCTGCAACACCTCTTCAAGACCACTCTGAAAAAGCTGCAGTGTTTTCATAATTCCCTTCTTCGGCGAATAGTCCGAGGAACTTAACTCCAAAGAGCCACTCCATGATGAGCTCCAGCACCCCTCTGCGGAGTTCACAGGCCGTAGGCACATCAAGTTTTTTGATAGGCTGAAGGCATGTGCTAACCCGCTGTTCAGAGAGGTCCCCATTCCACCAAGACCCGGGAGGTGGCAAAGCACTTTCCCCTTGGTCGACGTCCACGCCGAGGGAAGAGCTTCGGGCTCTGCAGCCTGAATTCATCTTAACCCATCTCACCTTTTATTCCCCTGTAGAGCGGTCCTCCCCGTTGTTCGTACCCCCCGGCCGAACCCCAGGCGGCTCCTGCTGCTAAATATTATAACTGCCAAATGTTATCAAATAATTTCAACAAAAGAAAAACAACATTATTTAGAAAACTTCAAAATTACTTAACAATTCTTAGTTCTACATGTTTTAAACGGACTAAGCTTCACAAAACAATAACTGAAATGAACAATATTTTCAATGATTTTTTTTTTATTATTATTACATTAAAAAAGTGCTGTTACGAAATTTTAAGTTTTTACATAAGCTTACTTTTTCTACTCTATCCGCGGAACCTACAGCATTAGCATGTATATGACATGTTTCTTGTGCTACGTTGTTAATCCAACCCTGATTTTGAGGTATCTTCGTTTATTTTCTGTTTTCTGCTTTCCGGTCTTCTACTAGGTCTCTTTTTAATCCATATATCTTAATGACTGTTTAAAACAAGAAGCCCTTTTAGGGCTCATTGACCTCATTGACTTAACATAGTAAATGTGCCTTCAATGGATCCTTAATTATTGTGTTGAAATAAATAACTTCTTTGTCTTTATTTCTTAATATGAATTATCTAAACATCTACAGAAAATATTTTTTAATAAGTGAAATGTTTACGTGCCCTGTTAATTATAAAATAGTGATTTATAGCAGTTTTTATCAAAAAGTTGCTATAAAATGTATCTCAATTTAAGTAAATTTTTCAAAGAGTGCATTTTTACTTTTTTTTTTCATTGTAACATTTTGATATTTCAGTGATTTTCGATTAATGGATGATTTTATAAGTATTCAACATATTTTTTATAATTTTGATCATTAGTATAATGATGTATGAGTATACAAGGGTGTACCTAGGATCAAAGCGGGAGGGGAGTTTAGGGTTGTGACATTTCAGCACGGAAAAGGCGAGTAAGAACAAAATACTAAGACAATTTTATTATATTTAGGAGTGCTTTATTAGTTATTTGCTTGAAATTTTTTTTCAATTTGGGGGAGGGTATGTACACTTTGCACCTTGAGGGAATGTACATGTATGCCTCTTGGTATGTACGCTCATGGGAGTATAAATATTTTTTTTCAGTTATCTATTACTGGTAGCTAGAAAGTTGATTATTTTTTTTTTTGTTTTTGCCTATTTAGTACTTTAGTTATTTATTTTTACCTCAGGTTAATCCATAATGCCGGTTAAGCGGGGCAGAGCGGTACTTGGTGGGCTGGCTATGTTTAAATCTGTCTATTTTCGGATTCGCTCTTCCGCGATGATCTCATCAATCAGGAATTTATCGACTTACTATCGCTCGATCTGTCATTCCGTCTTATCTTCGCTTGTAAGCCGATTTTTTCTTCTTTTATCACAATCTCATCGAAACTCTCTGTGTTGTCTTCTTTTTTTATTTATTTATTTTATGATAATCGAGATTTATATCCTAATGCTCATCATATTATTGAAAACGTATTAATGATCATTTCATAACTAAGGACGTTTGGATCAAATGGTTCAAGAACAAAAATTATAATAATAGCAATGACGGATATTCAACTGTTGAAGATTAAAAATTATGTTTTGTTTTTTTAAGATAAGTTAACAAAAAATAAGTCATTACGTTTTTTTTACGAATAACTTATTCTGTCAATTAGGCGTCATAGATTTGATAATTTGAGCTGATCTTAATATTTTTTTGTACTGGGATAGGAAATTAACTCATTTCCTTCTATCTAATTCATTACATGTAGTTTCAATTTTGTAGGGATAAAATCAAGAAAATGTATTAGATCACCTATTACACACAACCGATCAACTTCAGATTTTTACGGTATCAAAAGGGCTACTGTCACAAATCAGAATCTATCTGTTCAGTTAGAATTTAAAATATAAAATAATTTCCAATGGCACATCATTTCAATTTAGAGTAAGATTATATGAGTAATTAGAGCTTTATGTTGATCGAGGAGAACAGACAAAGAAATTCATTCTATTATCAAAAGTTGTTTTAGTTTAAAAAAAAAAAATGTTAATGTAAAAAATGTATAGGTAATAATATTATGAACAGTATTCCTATATAATTTAAAATAAGTTAATAAGATATGTTAAAAAAGTTTCAAACAAAAACTAACTTCATATATGGTTTAGCACCTGCAAAAAAAATTGAAATATTGCCCAGTTGGTGAATAGGGGAAATTAGTTTCTATATTCCCTAATTTGAAAAATGTATTGGTTTTCTATATTTTGACGTTAAGTTACAGGCTTTGGTATCCTTGGAATAAGAGTTTTTTGGATTTTACTGATAACAATAAAAATTTGCTAGATTTAGAAGTTGGAGATTTCCATTGTTTTATAACTGAAACTCACATTGACCTATTAGCGTTCGATTTGTGAAGATTGATCATTTTGATACCGTAAAAATTATAAGTTGTTTGGAGTACCATTGGTGTTCTGAAAAATTTTCTTGATTTTAGTGCCATAAAAATGGAATTACCTACCACGGATTTGTGTAAAATCTGTACATGTTGGTAGAAAAGCGGGGGGTTTACAGTTTCGGGGGAGTTTTTATTTCTGCACATCAAAGAACATAAAGGCCAGCCAAAATTATAGAATAAATTTCAATGAGTTCTTTTTTATAGACTTGTATTCTTTTACAATTGATTTTATCTTATTTTTTTCATTTTAAAAGAGTAATTAAAATTATTTTTATTGTTGCAGGTGAGCCCTGTATCCATTTATCATTGACGCTTTCTATATAGAGTGAGTATAAAAATATTTATTACAAAAATAATTTAGTATGCTCTTATAGTTTACCTAATTTTTCATCACCTTAGAAGGTTATATACGTTTCACAAGCGAAGAGCTGTGTGATCATCGTAAATATTAATAATGAGGTAGAAAGATAAGATGGCAATTATTATTTAACTTTTTAAGTTACTTATCTGATTAAGTTTTTGTGAAAAAATTTATTTCTTCATTTTGGTCATTGAAAATCATCATACACTTGATATGATGCAGTAGAACATTGTTTTTCTACATTAAAAAATTTACAAGTTGTTAAAACTCCAAATAAAACTAACTAAATTTGTCTTCCTAATGATAAAATGTTTTTGGAAACAAAAATTACTGAAGACTTTTATGGTTATGCAATTGATTTCTGTAGTTTGGTGACAATAGGCTATGGTTAAATATAAATAAAAACAATATATAAGTAATTCTTTATGAAAAATTGAAATAACAATTGGATAAATTAATTACCTTTATTGATATTTGTGGAAAACATTTTTTAGGCTCACGAGTGGAGATATATGTTTTAATTTTTTGACCTAGCCAATAAAATTTTTTTTCCAATGATACACTTATTGAAGTGAAACTTCCTCACCGACGTTTTATAACTCAAGAATAAAAAAATTAAACGGGGTAAATTGATTTTATGACGTGAGATGAAGTGGTAGGAGAGGGGGGCAACGCTGGTCAATTATTTTAGCAGGAAAATTTTTATATTGTAGTAGTATAGTAGGAGCTTAATCCTGGCGGTGCTGGTTCGATTGAATCAATCCCTACTAGAATTTAATTAATTAATTAATTAATTTTCTATTCTAATTATTATTATTGTGGAACTGATATTTGCTTCCTCAAGTAGGAACGTATGATCATTATTAATAAAATTTTAATACATTATATTGTTTCCAGAAGTTTCACTTCTATCGGCTAGTCCTCAGACTGCCACAATTTTTTTTTCTTATATATCTGTAGTTTTGAGACACCATAACCTGGCGACCAATACATTTTGGTAGACTTTTTCATTCCGCTAGGTATAGTAAATTTCGAGTACTGGAATCTTAACAAAAATTAATTTTTACTATTAACGTGAACATCTGGTATACTAAAATCAATACATATCTATTTTTTTTTTACTATTAAGAAAAAATATATATAAATAAAATAAAATCGTTATATTATCATTGCAGTAAGCAATATTCTGAACATTTTTACGTTTGGCTCTGTTAGATTGATTTCAAGATTGTCATAATTGATAACAACGTTTTAGTTTGACCATATGATAAGGATTATTTTTTTTTTTTACATTCATCATTAAAAATTGTTAATAAGTTTTACTTTGAATTCTAAAACAAAGGATTTGGTTGGAAATAATTATACAATGTTAAAAATATATAGTACTAGAGCGTAGACTTATCTTAGTGTTGTCGCCAGAAAAAAATAAAATAAATAAGCAAGTAAAGAAAAATTATAAAAAGAAATGATTTTTTTAGTAACATTTTTGTTAAATAAGAGAGTAGTGGTAGGTTACAGAGGTACCTTGATTATAAAGGTATTTTCACACACAAAATTTTCAATTTTCCTTCCTCCCTTGGGACTCACAGAATTTCCCGGCGATTACCTGGAGGTACACTTTACTGGCGTTTTATTGACCCTTGTGGGTACCATCTTCCCTGTAGAAAATACAGCAACCCACCCTGGGGATCCTGTTCAACAACTCAGCTACCACAATAGTCTCTGGAGTTTTCAACTTGTTCAATTATTTATGGATCTTATATTTAATAAAATATTGATCATGGCGCTGTAGAAATAATTCCTATTTTATTTATAACTGTATTAAATATTCTAGTTATATATCTAAATAGTATAAATATAGCATTAAGGATAATAACTAGTGAATAAGTTATAAGTTTGCGTAATAATTGTATATAAGTGAAGAGTAATGAAAAAACATTTAACAGAACTATTTTCTTCAAATGCATCCCACTTAATGAGGGATACGCGGAAATTCTATCGAATTATTCAATGGTGAAAATTTTATAAAATTCTTTTATCAATTCAGCATCATTTAGGTATATCGTATAATGTTAAGCGTAATATATATGCATGTATATATAGTCATAGAATATAACTAGCAATGCAGATACGTTACGCTTTATTCCACTACCGTATAGATAGGGTCCACCTCCACACAGTGTTCGCTATCGAAGATTAAATTTCATCCGCTTGTCAAAACTTGTTTTTAACTCAGAACGACGCTTAGGCTATTGAATACAAAATGGATGCGGATTACTAGAGGAGTCGTTCAAAGAAGATTCCTGCAATTAATCTTAAATCCTTTTTACCGGAGTTAAGCTCACCCCTTATTTTCCTATTATTAAGAAAAATGGTTCCTCACTTATTTTCTTCAGACAGTTCCTTGGAAGTTAGCTAATGAAAGTTAAACTCAAGCATGAGTCCGCATTTCCCCATAATTATTTTTAGCTATCCGAGGAAGGAATAGGGTAGGATAGGATGCTTGAGTGAAAGGTGATATTTCGAAAGCAGGAGACCTTTTGTTTGAAACGCCATCGGAGCCATGGAGCCCCGGATAATCCACCTCAGAAGCGATGGAGACCTGATCAAACATCATCAATTTCTTCTTAATTAACTCAATCAATTATTAGCTCATCTTTCTTTTTCAATCAACCTGTAACACAGGGTTTGCTTTGTTTTTTTATTTACTTCGATTGATAATTTTAATTTTATTGGTAAACATATACGAAACGTTATTTTCTTAGGAGGTGTTTTTATTTTATTGAAAACAAAGTTAATTAATACATACATAAATAAAGGATTTCTTTTTTAAAGGAATATTTTTCCACAAAACCTATGTCGTTAAAATCAATGTAGTAAAAATATAGTCTGCTGAAAACCAAAATGATGAATACAGATATTTAAAAAAAAAATCAGTAGAAAGATGGTCCCGGTGGTAAAATGTACAAAAAATAGCGAAAACAATTTATTAGTGACGAACGTTTCGCACAACTTTTCAGGGCTTCATCAGAAATGAATCCGGAAGGTCTAAGGAAGAGGAGTTGGTCCAATCGTTTACTATACTGGAACTCAATAAAGCCATCAACTACTTGAAACTGAAGAGTGCATCAGGAGTGGACAGTATTCTAAACAATTTTTTCATTAACCTGAACTACGACACCAAGATGCGTCTCCTAAAGCTTTTCAAAGCCAGCTGGAATATGGGAATGTACCAGAGATCTGGAAGGACTAATTATTCCAGTTCTGAATGAAGGAAAGCTATAGACCGACCCAAAAAGCTACCGCCCCATCACTCTTCTAAGTTGCATGGGAACGCTGTTGGAAAAAGTACTGAACAATTCGTTCATTTTGCTTCTTTAAAGGAACAAGCAGGCTGCCGCTAATTCCGCTCTACTGAAGATCAAGAATATAAAGAGAAAAAAATTAATAGTCTTAGGAGTATTATTTTTTATATGGTATATAGTTTGTCGAAACAAGGTAGTCATATAGATGGTGTAGCTATGTAGTGATGATAACTCTATTATGGATATATTTTGCCGTGCAGTGAAGCTGAGAAATTGGATCGGGTGTGGATAAGGGAATTATTGATAATTCCATCGGCGGTATGGTAGCGCTCCACGGGCGAATCACATGGGACATTTAATGGTTGAGCAGACCCGGCGTACAGTTTGTTTGGAATGCCTACAGTTCGGTCCTCGTCGGTAGCTTTATGGCTGTAGGCTGCCCGCCATTCTCTTGTCCAGCTGCTCCCAGCCTTGTAAATCCACATATTTATTGCTCCTATTCAATTTTGAGACTCACTGTTGGTTGTATTTCGCCGAAAAACATATTTTAGCACAGGCGTCTGGTGTCAATATTTTTCAAGAAGGGGAGTAGCAGAGTGTTATAACTCCGAAGAGTCTAAATCATACGATTTATTATGAATCGTTTGAATTTTTTATATAATCTTTTCACTTTCTTAAGACTGGTTTTTGTATTTATAAAAAAAGAAAAAATAAAGTAATAATTGTGTAAAGTTAATTTGTAATTAAAAGGTTTTAAAATTTAATAGAAAAGCGACAAAATAGGATAATTTAGACTGAAATTAATGACCTTGAGGGAACAGCCTGCAATACGTTTTTAAATTATTGGATGTATGGTGTAAAATTATATTTAAGAACGTTTGACTAATTAAGAGTGTTTTGAGATTTAACTTGGATACAAATTAATTTATTTGAACTTATTAATTTTTAGTTTTGAAGTGTACGATTATAGTAAAGATTTAATTACTGCTAAGATTTCCTGCTTTGTTCATTTAAAGAATATATTATTGGACTCCCTACTAAAGTTGGACAAAATAAGTTAATTAATCATTTTGAAAATGCGTAAACGTTAATACCGAAAATAAAGTATCCACATTTTATCAATATATTATGAAAAACCAAATATTGGTATTATAATATGTGACATATGACAAAATATTGACATTTCAACTATAAAAGATATTGGGAAGTTCAATCTCTTGGTTGTAAATAAAACTATGAATCCGAACTTAAAAATAATAATGAACATCGTTTTATCAGCGAATCATTCATTTTGATGTACATTCACGAACAGAAAATAGAATAAAATACATGCATTTACTGGATTAGAGGCTGGAAAAAGCTGCGTTCAAGTAAAGATGTAAATTACCCAGAACAAAATTATTTACAATTTTCGAATTAATCATTGTAACTATGTTTTACCTATACCTGAGACCAGAACTTATTTGAATAAAGCAATATATACCTATCAGTAGAGTCTGGGAGAAACTTATTTCAAATAAACCCGTCATGGTCATACATACGGAAGGGGGGGGTATCTAGTGTTGAACAACCTATTCTAACCATAGTGGGGGGGGAGGTCAAGTTTTTCATTTCGTGGGACCGCAATGAAAAAGGTCCACCCCCCAGGACGAATTACAACCGGAGCTGCCCGCTGTTCTCAGGTTGCCAAAAAACTACACCTGAACCACGGACGGTCTGGGGAGAAACATAACTAAACATGCCCCCCAATATCTAGAATGAAAATTCCAAAATTCCAATGGAAATTATCAATTGAAAGGATAAATTTTGTTTCATTTCCTGCATGAATATTGAGCTTTTTACCTTCGGCAATTACTGAGAAGACAATAATTAAAAAGGACCTCTATTTTTTTAAGTTTAAAAGTTATTTTCAAGGTGAAATTTCAAACCACAGCAATATTTTCCTGAAATTTTTAGGGTGATATATTATGATTGTATTGTCATCCGAAACGTTTTCTGAGAAAGAGCGTTCTTAGAGGCTAACTCATTAATCTTAGCGATAACAAGTGGCAGAACGGGAAACGGAAAAAAGTATAGTCATTAAAATCTCTTTAGTGCCACTAAAATAGTGAAGGCCATCGCATGTCTTCATTCAGGTATTCGGTCTGCCTTTTTATTTTTCCTCATAACACAGAATTTATTTGTAAATTCTCATAATTAATAATTATTAGATAGTAATACCACTAATAAAGTACGTAAGATAAATAATAATAACTTTCTTTCCTTTTCTGAAAGTTAGATTTCCCGCAGGCTTGGAAACAAGTGGGACTTACTTAAAATTGTGTAAATGTATGAGACTACATGTACTTGTGCAAAAGACTTACTACAAACCGGTTTAAAAAAATCTTGAACTCTCAAGACTGTCGATATTCGAAGATCCATTCAGGTTGTCTTCCAGGCTATTTCAGTCTCTTTCGGATTGCATATTTGTCAAAGTTTTCATTCACAATTCTCAGAATCTTTTTTTCTTCTACTTTAACTGGGATATATTTCAGTTCAGTTCATCAACTTTCGTGAACTTACCCTTGCATTGGTATAGGGTCTAGAGTGATCAACTGCTTACATGAACGTGGTCTGCACATATCTGCCCTTATCAATTGAATATTACCTCAGTTCATAACTATTTAAATCTAATTTTTTCACTAAAATATATTTTTAAAACATCAGCAGTCATAAATTGAAATGCAAAACTGCGCTTTGTCTCTATGGAATCTACATTTGTGTGGTGACATAAATAACATATTTAAATCATTTTCGTTTCAAGTACTTATCGAACTTACCTCTCAGAATAGAGTTTAACTATTATACGTTTTAAGTGTTTTTGTTATATTTATTTTTAATAACTTAAGTTCTTTATATTTTATTGGCTTTGACCTCTCACAGTTGTATAATAATACCAGAGATGGAGTTTAATTAGAAGTTGTACATGTCCCAAGGAAAGCCGTAATGTAAAGTTTAAACTTAAATATGCCATTATACAATTTATATGTATTTATAGATTGTGAATATTATAAAAATAAAAGAAAACGAAACAACATTATGCAAACATTAACGTGCAAAACGTCTCAATAAAGTTGGCCTATTGATTGATCCTCAAGATCCACAAAAATAAATATATATGTATATATATACTCTCTGCTGCAATATTTTGTGTTTGTTAAAACAAATAAAATAAACTTGTCGTCGAAACATACGAATGAGGAAGTAGGTGACTGAATGTTATTATGATTTTGTCGCTTGAATATGACGGGTTCATTGTCAAGATTCTACCGGTTAGTTTTTGCTCCTAACCGGTGAAAGGTCCTCTACCCACTAAATGGACTGAGCGTAATCTATTCTCTAAAAACGGGATAAATAATTCAGGAAATACAAATATTTTTTTACCCGCTTTAATTCAATTTCTTCTATTTTTATAAATATAATATTATTTATAAATATAACGTAAATTAATCAAAACGAAAATTTGTCTAAATATAACAAATGACTGACCAGTGGTGACGAATACAATGTTTAGAGTTCTAACATAATTTATTTTAAGCCATTAAGTATGGCACATTTATTATCTACCGGTAGTTTCAAGTATACAAAATTAGAACTAATCAAAGCAAGTAATCTCCTCCCCCCCCCCACATTCACTAGTGAGCAGTCAAATTTTTTAAAGGATTAAGAAACAGCTTAATAATTAAAATTACTAAGATTCTTATGTGAGTTTAAAATCAATAACATCCATGGGAAAATGTCCTTCTCATTCCTTCCCAGCCTTTCCATTCTTTTCATTACGATTGGTCGACCACGGTCAGTACGAAACTTTAGTTGTCATTGGATCAATGTTTTCTTTTAAGGAGTACAGTAACCTTCATTGTGATGTAAAAGAAAATTTGGTGCGTTACGCGCCTCAGACAGCTTTCACTTACCACCCTGAAAAGGGAAAATTACAAAAAATAAATTTCTATTTTTCTGTTGCTCCAAAAAAAGTATATAATATGGTTTCTCGAGGCGGGAATAACAAATGTAAACTTTTTTCCTGCCCAGAATACAAAATATAACAACAGTCCTTTACATTTCGTGATAGATAGGGCACACTTGCCTATCTCCGATTTTCCTGTCTTTTAACTGTTATCTCTATTTCTCCTTTAGTTAATTATCAAATTCTTTCATAGCTCATATATTTATACATTTTACATTACTGTTAATAATGCGAAATGCTGAATTATTTCAAATAAACAACACTAATGGTACAGTTTTTTGAAAATTCCAAATTTTAGCCCTGTTATACTATTTCAATGAGATAAGACCTAGCTAATATTAGTGATGTTATAGTTTAACATTGATATTTTCATCCATGATTCCGAGTTTCATCCAGATCGTGGGTGCCATCACAAGAATGTGTAAAATCGATTTTATAATGCCAATTCCTGGTAGTTGTTAATGGAAAAAGTTGCTGTGACAGCCCAGGGATATATCGGCCTTAAATATGTAATTTCAGTTTCGTAAGACTTCTCGTTTTTAACTAGACTGTTCACACAACAGATACGGTGTTCCCCAAGGATCAGTCTTATCCACGGACCTCTTTTCCATATATATGTCGGAAGTTGTAGGGTATAACTACAGAAAAGCATGTAGTAGTGTCAGAACCGCTGCTTTCCTGTGCCAAGTCGAAACTGCAATAGGGTAGGGATATCACACAGAAATTTCAGAACATTGACATAAATTTAAATCCGACAGAGATCTGTGTGATATTTGTCCTGCAGGGAAAAAGTATCATGCTCTTTCTGAGTGGAGGACAGAACACTAGTGCAATCAAACTCAATACGTTGTCTAGGGATCAAGCTGGGCAGACATTTCACTCATATTTATCACAAAGTTAAACTGGTAAGGAGAAAAACATACCGCCACTATCTCCTGCTCGCTCATTGTGATTAAGAATATATAAAAGCATCCTAAGACCAGCTCTTCTATAAGGAGTGCTGCTCTTCACTCTTCTTCGGGACGGGACGCAACGATATCTTCTACAGTTTCAGGACACAGTGCTGCGGACGTTGGTGAAGAAGATTAAACTTGAAAAACTTCACAAGTTCTTTGATCTGCTGACTGTGCCTGAGTTTATAAAACGGAGGCACATCAAGTTCTTCGACTCGCTGAAAAGTAACATCAACCCGCTGTTCAGGACGCTCACACCATCTTAAGCTCCAATAAGGTGGCAACAATGCATGTTGCAAGACTAAACAATACGTTTGCAACAGAGACGCGCATATTTAGGTTAATTTAGAGTTAATTTTTAATTATAGGGCAAATACAATAGTCAATTGTGCCCCAAGACTTTGGATCCACCCCATGAAAATTCAGTGCAACCCATCACACAACTACATAAACTGCTTAACACTTCGCATGCCTACTACACGGATCCGTGTATCATGGGTCTAGCGCATAGTGCCCACTACACGAATCCGTGCTCGCGTACATCAACATACAAACGCGTCAGTCTATGCGGACACTGCTGGCGAGAGTTGTTTTTGCACTTGTTTCCTGTAATAGAATATTCATTTTAAACGTATTTAGTGGCTGTGTTTCAAAAACGTTTTTATTTTTGTGTTTTTTCGCTTTTCAATGAAGGTATATATTTTCAACCATGAATATTGAAGCTAATCCATAACGAAAGTTTGGACGCAATAATGAAACAAATACCAAGAAAACGTTTTGTTTAATTGTTTCTATTTTTGTAATATATTGCACTTTTTTCCGTAATTATATAGAAGTAATAAGTTTAATTTAAACTACTTACGTGTATATATTCTATTTTAACCATATTGAATAGGAAGATGAAATAATGATATTTATAGTAAACACGGATCCGTGTTGTCGGCATTAACAATGTATAGTTTGCTGAAGGTACCGGATAAACAGATTCATGTGATAGGTATAACTAGGCAAATATACCACAAAAAATGAATTTAATTGGTAATAAAGACACTTATTATAACTAGAAACAAAAAAAAAAGAAATTCCCATTTTTTTTAAGGCAGTGAACGGGTTAAGCTCTCGCTATAGTAAATACTAGAAACTTTATCGGAAGGTTATACATTTATATGTGTGTATGTGCTCTTATGTCTTTTGCTTTGTTTAAGAGTAAGGGGTTCTGAAAAAAATAAATTAATAAATATGAAAGATACTCACACAGTGCCATTCTGCGGGATTTGGTTATTTAGACTAAGGACTTCAAAACGTGTATTTTCCTCGAAAAACATAATTCGAAATTTTCCATTATTGTAATACTTTCTCTTGCTATGTATTCCGCATGTAGATAAGTAAATATATTTAAAAAAAACTGTACTAATACAACCAAAGAAGTGTCAGAGGTTCAGTATTTTAATATTTTGTAAGGAAGTACTGTTACTTCGAAATTCCTATAAACATATTTAATGGATGGATTATTCTTTAGTGAAAATTAATCTAAATTATTTTTGTTTTGTGTCGGATGGATCGAATAAGTTTCTATTTTTAATTTAGTATTATACAATCAAATGTTTTAATATAATTCTCATGTTTAATATAATTTAAAAATCGATTTGATAATTTGAAATGAACCTCGTAAAAAATATAAATAACATTCTGCCTTGAAATATAGACATGAAGCGTGTAATAGGGAAGCAGTTCTAGAAAGTTAGGGTTAGGTCGTGGACCCTTCCTTACCCTAGTAATGAGCAATAGGTCTTAGCTGCAGGAGGATCTATTTTTGTTTAAGGGCCAGCGGTGGGATGGGTGTGTAAGGAAGCGCTCTTTGGCCTGCTACATCTGCTCAGATTATGCCGTCTCCATCACTACCATAACGCCTGATAAAAAAAAAGGTGTATTCATTTTTTTGATTTAGAAAAAAGAAATTTTTAAATCATTACTTCTATTTCATATTAGACGTTTTTAGCAGAAGTAAACATAATTTTATCTTATGCTCTTTAACTTCTATATTTTGTTTTAATATGATAAATTAAAACGTTCTTACTGAAATCGAAATTAATCAGAAAACATTTTTTTTGTGTTGGCATCCACAGCATTCATTTTTTCAATACTTGTTGTTTAGAACAAATACGATCAGATCAACATAAATACATTAACAGAAGCAATATGGGTAGGACTGTAAACTTTTACATAAACGACTGGGTTAACATCCTGGCTTTGACACTCTAAATTTTCCGTTGAAAGGTATGATGGGCTCTGCCAGAGTGGAATCATGGGTTGACAGACGCTTCCTGGATATGGACTCGTTTAGTTTTGAAGTGATTTATTGACACGAGTCAATAGGTGAACTAGGCAGTTGGACTATGGAGCTAATCATTTTGCCTCTCAAGAATTATATGATTCTAGAATCCTTTATTATGTTTGTTTTGTTTTTTCTTTTAGGTAAAAATGAACGTTCAGTAACTTATAAGGAAGTTCTGTTTCTTGAACTACGGTTGTGCAAGGAAGTATCTCTTCTTAATCGATTTTCGTTAGTTAGATCTTCTAAAACAAGATATAATCATCTGATAATAATTTGTACAGTATTACTTATACTATAAAAATGCTTGTTGTGATTTTTCAGTAAATATCAAAGAAATCACTCTCATAATATTTTGACAAATTATTTCTAATGAATATAATCAGGAGGTGTATGAAATCCTTTCATATTTTTTGTAATGAAAGTTTCTTCAATAATATTTTTAGAAGAAAACAGCTTATAAATATCGAGAATCAAATATTATAAAATATTTTTTTGCATTTACACTTTAAGAAGTAAATCAGTAATGCATTGATTTTCTTTTGAAAATACAAAAGTAATAAAAAAAACTATTTTATCAATTTTCCTAATAAAATTTATTTTTTAAACACAAAAGAACACAAAATATTAGGTATATATATATCCGACCTCAGGCTGTTCCACAAAAATGTTTTCTAAAACACTAAAAAGAATTTGAAAATGAGCTTCTGAACTATTATTCTTGCATAAAGTCTGATGAATAATTTAAAAAAAAATGTTATAATAGATCTATAAAATCTATTTTATTACAAGATAAAATACGTTTTACATAGGATTAATTACTAGAAGTTAGTTTAATTGGGTCGCTTAGTCTATATATTAATAAAAGTAAAAAAAAAAAAAAATCTTCCCATAGAAACTTCACTGTTAGTAGCTCTTTCATAATATTTTAAACTAATGTTAGGAAGTTTAAATCTGTCCTTTTGGATACAACTTGAAACAGCAACTTCTACCACTTTCCCCAGTTTTTGGAAAATTCAACTAAAACTACCAGGCTTAAGACTTAGTGCTGCTTAATAATTTAACCAAATGGTTTTACGCTACAGCGGTGCCACAACTCCTAAATAAAAACTCACAACTTCTCTATCTAAAACATTGTACAAAGCGAGTCCTATCCTATCCTAGTGAGTACTGATTTAATCTCGAAAACTAAACTGGATTTAACAACAAATGTAAATATTAATTTATTTATTTTACATCATTGTATTATTTGATGTATGTTATATGCCATAGAATATGTAACGGAAAACTGGAGTGGAAATATAATTCAAAAACAGAACTATAAAGTTTAAATAGATTGCTGTGGAACTTCCATTATTTTCTCATCATTTTTGTTTTATTAATTATAAAATATTTATTAATTAAAAATATATATTTATTGATCCAATTGCATTTTTCGTTTTATCTTTTGGCCATTCTAGAACCACCTTCCTGTTTATAGTGGTCGCATCTCTACCCACAATCCAAGAATATCTATGTTCATTTCCGACTACTCCTCAGAAATTTATTTCATGTACTTAGGTCAGAGCGGTATCCATTTAGCTTCGTAAAGTTGCAGTAATAATAATATATAATGTGAGATAGTAACATTTATGGGATTTAGAGTATTGTTTAGCAATGGGTGAGATTTTGTAAATTATTGGTTAACTTTTGATAAGTTGTAATTAGATGTTTAAACATGAAGGGTAAAATTCTGAGTAATAAATGGAAAACTAAAAATTAATTATAATTACAATTAGGAGCGATTAATAAAAAAGGTTTTGTAATAAAAAAAAAAGAATCCCAAAGAAGATTGTTAATCTTGTAGGACGTTCATGTTCATAACATTTAATATAAGTAAAACTATTTCTTAATTACCAACGTTTCGCTTTTCTTCGCAGAGCTTCATCAGTTCTTAATGAGAACAACAGGGTTTTGTTGTGGAGAACAGGGTACTATGGCAAAGAGTAGTTGTGTTTGTACCTTGGTGACCCTTATGTTCTCAATCAAATGGAAGATTTTTTTGTTGACCGCAAGTAATCATTTGCATTTTCCTACTTCATTGTACCTTAATCGTCCACTACCCTGCCATTTTTCTAGAATTATTACATACAACCGATCAATTCCATACAAGTTCGAATTCCGTCAAGCTAGGAGCTTGTTCAGGTTTATAACTGATGAACCACTGCAAACGTCATTAGGAAGGTAATTCGTACCAAGAAATTTTATTCTATGTGTTAAAATACCTGTGCTTATATGCTGCTGATTTTGAAACTAATATTAGACGGGTGAAGTCCGCAAAACCGCGTTATTTCCACGGTTTCTTCTAGCTTATTATTTCCCACTAACGCTCGGGCTTTATCTGTCAAATTTTCTTCTTTGAACTTTCTTGAACTTATGAATCAAATCGGGTGTACAAAGCCACACAAAATGTACACCCGGTAAATCTAATTGAGGTGAGAGCAACGCTGCGGAGGAAACTTTAACGAGACGAATAACGAAGGAATGAACGCAAGGGTGATTAGCGCTAATCCGACGGTAAAGCGTCCCAGGGGTCCTCCGAAATGTTGATTGGAGGATTGCACTAAGTCCAACTTGAGGATTTGGGTTTTGATTGAATTCAATCAAATCAAATTGAATTCGATCATTGTGGAAGGTTTTGTAGTTAAGGACTGTTTGTGTTTTCGGAAACGACCCCCTGGGCTTTCTTAAGCCTTTTATTATTATTAATTATAAAATTATTGTCTGATAACTCAACGGTTATGATTTTGATTCGAAGTAGTGCTTCAGGTCGGAGTACTTTGTTTTCGAAAAATTATTTATTTGAGTCGTAAAAAAAAATGTTTTAAATTGATTATATAAAAATATAATTGTTTGACTTTTCGTATTTGATCAGCTTGCTCACATACAAACATAGGCCACCACTGAATGCTCATAAAGGGCTCCTTGAGAACGTTGAGTGGAGCAAGTATATAACATAGGGATTTTGTTGAGACTGTTGATGAACATGCTAAAAGCCCCTTCTTTATCACATTAGAACCACATGCAAAATTTCACTTTTTGAAAAATTAAGAGCTAAATCTACACAAAACCAAAAGAAACCTCAACTTCATTTGTTTGGAATTGAAGCTTATTGAATTTAGAATTTTTTTGAGAAGTGAATTTTGCCCACCTGGAACCTGAGAGAAGCATACATTCGTGAAGTGGAATTTATAAACAAAATAAACATTTTTGCTATTTGTCTCCACATAAGCCACCTTACGATATATTTCATTAGTTATTTCTACAACTATAACATTTTTTGAGTTCCCGTAAGTTCAGATAACGAAGTCTCCAATAAATGTCTTTTTGTCTATGTGTGTTTTAACAGAAGTATCGATTTGTTAATGTGGACACATTTCAATTTCATTAAAATTGACTAATCGATAGTGTCATATTATAGAATCGATTTTTCACATTTTTTTCGATTTTCTTAAAAACAGCTTTAACGATTTTGATTCAACTCGATGTATCAATGAAAAATTATGTGGCCTTTAGTATCATATCTTATATCCTCATGGAAATAGTTAGACATTACTTAAATGTGGATAGAAAAAAAATATAAGTCCTAAAATAATTGCTTTAATTTTATTTATTTGTAAAATGACCCATCTTGCATCCTATCTAGGCATTTAAATATAAATTTTAACTATGAAAGGTTTTGATGATTAACTTAAACAGATTAGAGGAAAAAATGATTTTTCCAGGTTGAAAATATATTCCCAGAAATAAGAATAGTGATATAGACGTATAGTAAAACGTTTGTAAGATAAAGATTTTAGAAAAAAATTACACTTAACAAAGAAAGTCATAGATTACAATAGAAAAGGACGAGAAGCGCATTAATAAAAGGTCTGTTTTGACAAGTTTTGCGCAAGAAGTTTTTCATTTCGGATCGGCATGGGGGGCCTTAAATGGTCAATATAACAGTTATATTTCTTTCTTTTTTTTTTAACAATTAATAATGGTTGTGGGTAGGGGTGGTATTATCTCGTGCAAAAGACACCCCTAACTATTTACAATGTTATAAGAATAAAAATGAAGATAGAAGAAATAGATAAATATATTAGTTCTTAAGAAGAGAGAAACAAAAAATTAATGACATTTATGAATTTAATAAAATAAATAATTGACTTCTAATAGGAAAAAAAGTTAATTTAAGAAAAAGATGAAAAGAAAAAAAAATTGTAGAATGTCAATAATAGAATCGATAAATATAGAACTCATTACAGGATGTCCTGCAGCAGCCTGGGCTTCAGTCTTCGGAATGGGGTTGGATTTCCCAAGTTGTAAGTCACTGTTCCTTTAACTTTCGGTAACTAGGAGTGGAATTTTATGAACCGTTTTTTATTTAGTTTTCTATTGATTTCATTTGTAATTCCCAATGAATTGGCTATTTCTTACTAACCAACGAGCATTCACTGCGATTCTTAGGATTTCATTTTGAAATGATTGTATTATTGTAAATTTTTGTGAAATGCTTTACTTTTGAATTTCCACTGAAGTTTCTGTTCTGATACTAGCGAGGATTAATTTCAAATCAAAATCAGTTGGTAAGTGAAAGATGTGTGATGCGCGCACCACTGTAAATTGTTTATTAATTTATTGCAAGTTGACTCGTTAAGTACTTCAATGATGTATCGTTCAGTATGGTCTTGCTTTTCCTTTGAATAAAGGCTGAGCTTGAAACAATAGATGTTATGTCCTCTTTGTTCGTAACCCTGACGAGACCCCAACGAGAAGGAAAAAAAAAGAAAAAAGTCGGTTAGTTCTTTTGGGGCCTTGCAGTAGGAGTAGTCCAAGTGGTAGGGTCAAGGACGTTGGGTCCAGTCACTGCCCAGCAACTTGGAAAGTTTCACTGCGTTTTATTTATTTTAAAAATTTATATAATATATAAAAATAATATAATATCTTATTAATGAATTTTCTATAAACCTTTATAGTTAAAGTGAATATGACAATAATACAAAAAAACTTTACGAACAACAATAAAGTGTTGAAATATTTATGTTTATAAATATTTATAATATAAATATTAGCTCTACAAAAAAATAATCTATAAAAATCTCAGATTCTACAGATTATTTTAAATTATCATCAGGACTGTATTGTAAAACTTGTTTAAAAATGTTAGTAGGTGTGTTTATGAATATATGTATTTATTCCGCGCCAATACAAGTCTGCTAAACCTAACACTTCTTGCCAAGGGGTAGAGGTGGTACCATTAATTTTTGGAATATTAATATCTTCAGAATCTATATATGACTCTACAGTTTGATTTCTGATATAATAGGGGTGTTTGCATAAGAAACTCTTATTTAATTTTTTTTTTTAAATAATTTATTTATTGTTATTTACAACTGCATAAAAATATATACAACAAGTAAATTTGCTGTAGGTGACATAGTGACATGATATAAACATGTGGAGATAGAACTCCAATAACATTTCTAGAGGAGAAGATCTCGAGGCCATCTTCTTTTCAGACGCCTAGGAGGATTATTAGGTAATGAAGGAGAAGCCAGATTAGAAACAAGTGGATTTGGGTAGTTGGGAAGTTTATCGTGGAAGGAATGGTATCTGGTTCTGGCCAAATCGGCAACATATGGGACATTGAGGTCCTGATGGATGACTTGACCAAAGCTCAACTCCGTATGTTCAGATAGACCTTATAATAGTCATGTAGATCAGTCTTTTGTAATGGATTGGCAATTTAGACCGTTTGTCTAGTAAATGTAATAGTCGGAATCGACGAGCAGTTTCTTGTCTTTTTAGTCTTGTATGAGGATTCCATGTCAGTCGTTAGTCCAGATGTAGTCCTAGGTAACGGATTTGTTCGACAGGAATAAGTGGGGTATTATTAAAGGATACTGTAGGGCAAGCTTATTTAAATCTAAAAATAAACATCAAGTCGATATTATAAAGAGATCTTTCAAAAATGAGAAACAAGCTAAAATTCACAGCTTTCTTTCAATAATTGTTCGTCCTATTTCTTAATTTAAAAATATATTGTTCTTGTTGATTTCCTTTGAAACTGATGATACTAAATTTAATTTAGGAAGAAGTAAAAAACATTAAATTAGTAAGGCGATATTTTTCTATAGAATCTGTTGAAATTAAGCTGTTCCAAATAATATCTATTTAAATCAAAACAAAGTAAAAAATAAGATGAAAAAATGTATATTTTTAAAAAAAATTGTTATCTTATTGTGAATTGAGAGGTCAGAGTTTTTAATTCGAAAATATTAAAGTCTAAATCGATTGCTAGTTTATATCAATTGAGCAAGAAATTAAGGCTCTGTGAGTCACTTGTCTAGATAAAACGCACTGGATCAAGTCTAAAAGGATTAAGGTTTATATGTATTAAGGGGAGGTTTTAATATGTGACAGTTATAATTAATATCTAAATTAATTAATCTAATTATTTATTTTGAATTAAATAAATAGGTGGTCGAATAATGTTTATATATACAAAATTATGTAATACCACTATACAAAGAAAAGAAAATTAAAAATTTTAATCAATTTCACGTATGCCCAAATAATATCTACTCCAACATTTAATATATATATATATATATTAGTAAATATATTGTTAAAGTATGATTAAGTTTGTATTATTATTCTAAATAAGCAATTTTAAGCTTCTTTGTTCTGAAATTTTGATTACTTTTATATAAGAGATAGTACTTAAAAACGGAGTGGTCGTAAGATCATTTAAAAGTAAAAAATCAATGAAATATAACTTAATAATTTTATCTATTTTCAGTAAATATGTTATTTTTATTTTTTATTTTTTTGCAAACCAAATAAGATTTCGATTTTTTTGTTATGTTTTTTTTATTTACGGATTTTCATTATGTTCCAGTATTTTAGTACATTTAATAAATTATGTTTCTAGACGATTTTGCAATTGCAAGTTTTTAAGATTGTAGAATAAATATCACTTGTTTATATTAGTAAGGTTCATTGAGAAATTACTAAGTGTTACTACTTTTCCTCGAAGAATTTGACTCAAAATTATTTAAGGTGATAAAAAATAATATCCAATATTTTATCGATTCTTCTATAATTAACAATTGTAATATTTGAAAATTTAAGTAAATTGTTGTTTTTTTCTGACATATTTCTTAAAAATCGATTTAGTATTAGATGAATAAGGCACTCGATCGTAAAATATGGTAATGTAAACATTTATTGTGATTAGAGATTTTTGACTTCACCGGATTTTTTTAGGGCTGATTCAATTTTTGAAAAAAAAAATTTTCATGGGATATTGTTGGTATTAAATTATGGTTAATGACTCCATATTTAAGGAAAAAATTGCAGCTAACGAACATATTAACATTGTGAGTGTTTTGAGTTAACGCGTTTTACCACCGACTGTCTCAAATTTAGAAATGAAATATATATGAAATATTTAAAACGTAAATGTAATACAACGTAAACATATTAGCAAGTTTTAGTAAATATTTTGAAATAATTTCTCAGGAGATAAGTAATAGCTTTTTCTGTGTGTTTTTAATAGGTGAAAAAAGACCAACCGATAATAGTACTATTCATTTAAATAATAAAAGACCGAATGTACTTACAACTGTGAAGTCGGCCGATATTTAAGCAAACCAGCATTTCAAGTTATTACAAAATTCATAGCAAAATTATGGAACAAATTATAATAACTGTCCAGTTTTTAAAAATAAATTATTTACTGAATTCGTGGTTTTAATGTTTTGTTTTTCTTTCAAATTGTACGTTTTACGAAAAATCTTAAACTGTTTTGTTGTTTATTTCATAAAATGTCGGACCTTAGGGTTTCTGAGTTAAAATATTGAGTCTTTAAGATAATCCTTTGGCAATAATGACGCCCATAGAAGCCCTATTGTGTTGTAAATTCCGCTTTATAATTTTGAAAGCCTATCTAAAAACGGATATAAATATTTCGATTAAATCTGAGACCCTGAAATGAAAGCTTTTGTACGTTTTCATGATATGTTGCCTTTAAAAAAATGTTAAATAAATATAATAGATAATAAAAATCGCCTGATTCAACTTTTGTTAGTTCTATCATACTATATAAATTTTGTTTGGATAAAAGCTTTGAAGTTGCTTTTAATTTTAGAAAAGTTTATAAATCTGTATCCTGTAACCTTATAAATATTCGACGTAAACGGTTGAAATTCCATAACGATTTTGTATAAATTGAGTCATGCAAAGTAGTATCAAAATATTATGGATTTGTATTTGGTACTGTTGAACGTATAATGTAGGAACTACTAGAGTCGAAGAGGAAGAGCTGAATGGTTGTTAGATGCGTGGGACGATTGGAGTAAGCAGTCGGAGAGACTGAATGCTAAAAATATTTGAGTCGGACTCGATCTCTTTATAGGCCGTAAAGTCATGCCTCTATTGGATTAATGATTGTTGACGTTTCATAACCCAAACCGCAGATAATAATTTTTTTTATATATATAAAATAATTGAAGAGACATTTCAAGTATTTTACATTAGCTTTACTTTATAGTAGTAATGCTTATTTTGATTTGTATAAATTTCACTCATATTTCAAACAATTTATGTATAAAAAGTTTATTTGATTTTGAAAAAAAAGAATTAGATACTTAGATGTTAAATTTACTAATAAAAGTATGATTTTATTTTGATAGTATTTTACATCTCATTTAAATCGATTTAAATCAATTATAAATAAGATGTAAAACACTATCAAAATAAAATCACACTTTTATAAGTAAATTTAACATCTACGTATCTAATTCTTTTTTTTCAAAATCAAATAAAATTTTTTACATATATTTATATAAATCAATTATAAATAAGATGTAAAACACTATCAAAATAAAATCATACTTTTATAAGTAAATTTAACATCTACGTATTTAATTCTTTTTTTTCAAAATCAAACAAACTTTTTATACGTAAAATTGTTTGAAATATGAGTGAAATTATATATATGAATAGGTCAGATACAAATACGAACAGATCAATTGAAGAAAAAAAAAAAAGAGTTGAACTAAACCTTTTTCGTTTAAATAACTCATCTAGAAACGTTTTATAAAAGCGTTCAAACAAGTTGCTTTATTAAAAAAAAAAAAAAAAAAAAAGCGCCCAAACACGGTCCAATACAGCCAGGTCAAGTGAAGCCAATCATAGAAGAGTATTTACAACACGTGACTCCGGTTCAATGTTTACCATTTTATTTTAGAAGGAGAGTCCGGGTGAAGGTCAATAAAAGTATCAAAATAGTAAAAGAGAATTATTTATTTTAAGCCAACTTTTCACCCCACTTCGCAGGGCTTCGTCGGGGCTGTTATAATGAAGTGAAGTGACCAACTCGTCGCTTTTAGGCATATATTTGATAATTCGAGCTATTAGAGGATTATTCTTAGCTTATATTGCATAGCAAATATTGAACTAGCCTTCGACTGAGTATTACACATTTGTCGAGATATAAATAACATATGATTAATACGCTAATGAAGTATTCTTTTTTTTTATTTGCTTATATATTCATATCGGACGAGGATTATATTATGGATCTTATAAATTATTGATAATCAGAATAATTGGAACAATATTATTAATTATCGAAACTACCTATCTAGGGTATATTCAGTTGGTCGCATCATTTCATTCTGACAGCCCTGGCGAAGCCCTGCAAAGTGGGTTTACAATAAATAGTTCTCTTTTACTATTTTGGTACCTTTATTGTTCGGCCCTCGGAATATCCTTTTACAATCTACTTCATCCGGTCTTGTTACATATAAAATCTTTCAGTTTAATATTTTATTTTTATCGTGGCCTTTTTAGTGAAATATGCTTTTTTCTATCTATTGAAAAATGTTGCTTAGTGGACTAAAGCTCTTTCCTTGAAAATGTACCATTGGAGTAATAATTACTGAAAATTAAAGTAACAACTGATATGATAATAAAACGCCTTTTAAACATGAAAATTACGTACATACCATATAAAAATGAACGAAGAAAATTAAAGGTATATGAATAAAGTAAATAGAATAAATGTTAATGAAGTTACGCTAATAAATAATAAAATTGAAAATGTACCATTGCAGTGATTATTACTGAAAATTAAAGTAACAACTGATATGATAATAAAATAAAAAAGGAATGGAGAATAAAGAAGTAAATATTGTGTAACAAAGGGACCACATAGAGATGGATAAACATAGGAAATTAGATAAATTAAGAATATTATAATAAGTTTAAGAATTGCTTGTTTAATCTTCCTTTGTAAAAAAAAAAATCTAAAAGAAAGTGTAAAATCATAACTTTTTTTTTAAAGAGTTACATTACGAAAATTTATTATTAATTTTATTTTTGGAGCGGGTAGCTCAGTGGTAAGGCACTGTGCTACTAACTCCAAGGACCCGAGTTCAAATCAGGCTGTGGCAGATAACTATTTTCTATTTTGCTCTAGCCATGTGTTCGGGAGCCCTCCGGGGCTCACCCTCTTCAAGTGGGTACGGTTAATATGGCGGTCGACAGTGATTCTGACCAATCACCTACTTGCACAACCGTTGGTCTAGTAACATTACTTCCTTACAAATTACTGCGCCCCATAGCGTTCATGAATTGTAGATTTTATTTTACTTTTTATTATTTTTTTTTTATTTAATATTTCGTTCCATTATTAATTTATTTAGTTTTCTTTTCATCTTTTCTTAACTAATGCAATCACGTATTTTATTGCCATTTAGTTCATGATTTGAAAAATAAATCCATGCTTTAATATATTTATGGCATAGAATATGTATATGTTAAAAATCAAAAACAACCTCTTACTCTCTAATTGAAAGAGTAGAATAATTTTTAGAGTTTGTTGTTGTATTGTTTAACAAATTTTGTATGCAATAATCAATATTTGGATTAGAGCTGTTGGAGCTTTAGATTAGTGCTGTAAGTTGTTTATTAATGAATAATTTAATTTACATGGATAGTCAAAATCTAAGTAATCAGGCTGAAATTCTGTTTTGTCTGTTAAATCGTTGAAGTTTTTATTCAATGGGAGGGATCAATGATAATCATAAGTCTAAATTAATTTAAACTTTCCACGAAAGCGAAAGTTTCGTCCAGGTTCCAGTACAATGTTCAAAATAATATTTTTTTTTCTTTTTCATTTTCATATTTGTGTGAAGCTCGGTGGGTAGTTACCTCATTTAAAATAGTGAAATATTATAAGTTCATATTGAAAGCAATTGTAATTATTAACCATGATAAACCTGTATATTCAGTTTTTAGTCACCAACAATTACGTTATGTTTATCATAAGTCATATGATTGTGTAAAGCCAAATATAGATTTTTGTCGGTATGTCTTGTTTTAAATAACAAAAAATTAATTAACTTTATCTTATTTTTATGTGTATATTTATAAAATAATATATCTTAATTAAAGATTTTAGACACATGTGTTTCCAGAAATTCACTCACCAGTCACAAAAAACCCAAGAAGGAAAAGTATTCCTTTGGCGCCTTAACTCAAGTTAATGACATTCCTAGCTTTTACCTGCAGTAATCTTTCCTTATCTTGGGGACCGTTAATGTGTTTGGACAGTTTTTGTTTGTCCCGCACTAGGTGGTTTAAACACTTCTTGATTATCTCCTCAAGATAAAAAATAAGTACGGATCTTTCTTTTCATTTCGAGTTTCAAAATTAAAAAGAAAGATATATAATATTCCTTGTATCCTAACATTACTATTTTTGTTTTGCATTTATGTGGTTAATTTTTCAAAACTTACTACTCCGAGGATTAGAAAATTAACACATCAACTGAAGGACTTGCTAAACTAGAATTCACTTGAAAAAAAATTCAACTTCAGATTGAATACATTATAAATATTTGGATACCGTTATGGTGTTTTTATACTTATGATAAACACATACATTTGAAAGGAAAATGTAAAACTGATAATTGTTAAAGTATATAATACTGAAGTTATTAATTGTAAAAATAATTCTGGTAATAAAAAGGAAAAACTCAATTTGTAATTTTATAGCTTAGTACTGTGGATAATATTTTAGATTTGTAGAAAATAAACAATTTTTTGTTCTACTCACTAATTCTATTTATTAAATTGCTCACTAAATTTCAGCAAAACCTAATTCTAATTTTTTTCATCACTCTTTTATGTGTAACTTCAGCGAGTTATAACTTGTGAATTAAAAAATAATTACGTATCTAAATAATAATACTAATAAATAAAACCTTTTATGTAATTTTAGATCTTGACCTTATCATTTATAGGGAATATTTATTTTTATTGTTGATTGCGGAAAAAAAAAAGTTTAACTATTACATTTTCCTTAATAATATACAATTTTAAATGGTGAAATTTAAAAAAAAAAAATTTTTTTTTGGTACTTAACGCCTCATTATCAATACCACATTATTATTGCACTTATGATAATAATTAGTTAGCTCTATCAGATATTAGATTACGATATTATACATGTGATTATGAAATTCTTAGGTGACTTTATCAAATTTTATTTACAAACTAATAGATCATTTCTTGATTTTATTTTGCAATTCTATTATATTGTTCATAGATCAGTGTGATAAAATAAAATAATTCTTGTAAAGTCATTATATGACACTTTAATAAATATCAATCTATTTTTACCATTTTATTACGAAGGAAAAGAAAATATTTGAATATTTCTGAAAACCCATGTAAATTTACAGTTGTGAGGGAGAGTCCCCTGTCATGTTCTTGTCACAGCTGTCCGTTAGGCGATTGTTTCTTTCTGTCACATTTTGGAAAAGTGACGAACTGATAGATATATGTTTTCAAAGGCCTAAAGGAATTTAGGAGTTTTCAGCCGAAATTATGAAATGTTTAGAAAATATATTATGAGTTTTCTCCCAGAAGTTAATATATCCTGTGATAATATCTACCTATAACTATATATATATATATAATATATAACACTAATACTAATATAACTATATATACACAACTAATATAACTATATATATATAATATATAGTTAATATACCTGTGATTTTTTTTTTTTTTTTTGTTACAAATCAAAATTAATTTATGTGCATGAGATGCTGTTATAATATTTGTCTTAAAATATGTTTTCGAAAGTGGGTATATTGACTTTTGAAAAATAATTCGTCTTTTATGTATTTTGTTTACTTAGAATTGCATAGCATTTCTATAATAATTTGTTGTTCTCATTTCATTAAATGAAATTGGCAAATCGAAAGCAATCAGCAGACGAATTTTACATATCATACCTGATTAACTCTTAATGTACTCGTTTAGTTGGCAATCCACAGCCTAAGGTATATAATAAACTTTTTAAATAGTTGAAAAAGTAAGTTGTAAAAGACTCGAAATAATGTTATATAGTGTTCGGGTGGTATCGGTTTTTCCCGTAAGAATCGAAAGCTGATTTTCGTTTTTTCTCCTGTATATTCATAAAATTCTTTAATATTTTATACTTATCCAATGTTTATTATTGCTAGCAATGGGAAGTTTTTATTTTTTTCGAATAAACAAAATAAGAGATATTTTTGTGGGAGATTAAAAAAAAACCTGTCGGACTATTTCAATAATACTTATCTAATATTAAATACCATTTAATTCTACATAGGCTGTTCACAGATACGCAGATACACAGACCATTTTGCGACACTAGGTTTTTTGGACCCCGAGGACCTCAAAACATATATTTTCGTCGAAAACTCTAATTCGAAATTTTTCACGATCGCAATACTATCTCTAACTCTATATTCCATAAGTAAGTAAGTGAAAGTAAAAAGCGTTATAGTTCTTAATATTTCCTTGAGTTCTGAACTGTCTAACCTCAATTTATTATGGTATCAAAAGAACGTTAAACTGCACAAAATGGGACTACTTTGTTAATTGAATTCGATATATAAGACAATGAATGTACTTTTTGTTTTGAATTTTTTTTTTTGTTTTATTAAAACATTTCTTTCCAATGGTTCTAAAACATTTGATTTTACTCTTAGTGTGCATGAGTTAAAAAGGTTTCAAGTTCACTATTATTATTTAATTTTTTCATGTGGTTTGTTCGACCAATGAATAGTTGTTCCACATAGAAAATATGTTTCAACATAGAGGAAAAATTATCACAGTAGTTCTGACGTTATAAAAATCTCTGCAATAACATTATATAAGTAAGATGGTGCCTAACAAGTATTCTGATGGTATATTTATTAAAAATCCTTAAAAAACATACATTAGAAATTATTAAATTATAAAGAGATGTTTATGTTATTTTAAAAACAAAACAAAGGACAGTAAAGTAAAATATTTACAAAAAAGAAAATTGCCAATAAATCTTGATTTCTTAATTACTCCCACATATTTTGAACAACTTCAAATATCTCGTTATCGATTGAAAGACTATTTTTTTTTTTCCTATCCCGTGATAAAGTATTCATCTATTAGATTGGTATTAATTGTCAATTAATTATATTTAAACAATTACTAATATATATTTTTATATGCGAAAATTCACATTGATCTTTGATATTATTTAGTCCGATTTGTGCGATTTTCTATGTTTTAACATTCATTGTTTTCATTAAAATGTGAAGTTGGTCGGTTGAGTACCCTAGAAGCTATTAAGGATTTTAATGGCTTCTGTACTATTTATATCTGGTTAAGATTAAATTCAAGAGATTTTTGTAACAAAATAGAATTCATTTTCGGCTTCACCATACCAAAAACCTAAACATCCATCAATATCCATGTTTGGTTATTATTATTATAGCAGTTAATGTGAGGTGTGTTATATGTAAACTTAACTATTCTGTCCTGATGATACTTCAGTTGGCGAAACTTATCTCTTTACTAGTATTTGAGAGGCTTAAGGCTTAATATTTCTTATATCTTAATATTAATTTTTTTTTATATAGTTTATGCTCTAATTTGTTAAATAATTTTAATAAAATTGTGGGAATATGTATTTAAATAAAAGCTCTAACCGTAAAAATATTTATTTCTAAAATATTTGATATTCTACCTCATCTAATAATAAACTCTCCAAATTAAAAAGTGATTTCGGTTTAATGAATTTAATTACTAATAGCAGTTATTATTTATATTTCAGACGTTTTCACAGATTAATCTTTTCAATTCAAAATATAGTGATACGCTAATTTTGTTTTAGTAAATATAATTTTATGTATTAAGTGAATAAAAATGTTTACTAAAAAAATATCGCAAAATTCAGTTTAGGGATTCTTTGAAGTGGGATGAACCCTAATCCCTCAGGGTAAATACACACTTGTTCAGATTACATAAGTCCACAGTGCATGAAAATGGTTGGAGTTTCCTGAATGGGATTGTAGCCTCTTACATAAACTGCAATTCAATTATCTTCCCAGAGCTCTGTTATTTAAAAATTGGTTACTTATGATCCAGTTTTGTCGTTCCATTTTAGTTGACCTTTTATCTGTTGAGTAACAAAAACTTTGTTGAGCTTTGATATTAGCTGAGCAGCTTATAAGAGATTTATAAATCGTAAATAGTTTGCTAAATTCGAGCTGATTGAAAAGTATTAAATTTCTCATAGTATAAACTTTTTTCCTTAGCTCTAATGTTAAAATGTAGAATTCTTCTAATGCCTCGTAAGTAATAGTATTTAATAAAAAAAGAAGTTCGGTACTGTGGGGATGAAACAAAATATATGGTTAGCTGTATATGGGGATCAATTTCGGTGATTTGAAGCAATTTGTAATACGCTCGAAAAGGTTGATAGGCTCACGTATTTAGTTTTCTACGTTAGCTAGAAAAAAAACGAACAATAACATCGGCATCGAACCTTCGGGTTCACTAAACCTTTATTATTTATTATTTTGACGTGTAGTGGATCCTCAGTTTCCCAAAGATCAAGTGGAATGACATTTCTTTTTCAATATATATTTATTTACTCATAATTCATGCTGCTGTATCTCAAAAATATGAATTATTTAAAGGTTGTTTTATTTAGTTTTCTACTCCTTCATTGTTGATTTAATGGAAGCAATTACAGCAATTTTATGAGCTTGATTGGCGATTTATGCCCAATCAACCGAAACAATAAGACGTCAATAGCGTTAGTGGTTGGAGTTGTGAGGGTCTAATTTCTTTCTGTCACATAATATGAGAGAATTAGCATTCCATTTCATGAAAAAAAAAAATATTTGAGAATAAAACATGAAAGTTTCTGTAGAAAAAAAAACTCAAAGCGTGCGAAATTGGGATAAAACACAACGCCAGCAATATAAAATTAGTGTTACTAGTATTTGAATGTATTTTCCTGTCGAAGTGTGCACCATTGGTCTGGATTAGGCATTTTATAATTTCTCTCTCTTGTGGTATTAGTTCCATAACTTATTCCTGTGAATTAAAATGTACTATTCAATATTTTATATATAACAACTCAATGAAAACTTATGTGGAGGTCTCTGAAAATCCTAGTATATGATAATTCTTGGCAATATATCACCCTCGATGTCTAGTTACTTATTAGTTATGGATTAGTTAACTAGGTTTAGTTATCTAGTTATTTATTAGTCTAGAGAGATCTAATTCATGGTTTATAGACTGAATAAATAAAATTATCTCAGAAGTAGCCATTCATAAACCATAGCTCTTGAACGGTATTTCTTAAAGAGGAGTACAAGGAAGAAGTTTTTGAGGTACGATTGCAAGCTATGTACCGTTTGATATATTTGCCTATCAAAAACTAGCGAACATAACGTTGATAATGACCTTATGTGCTCATCATATAGCTTTATCTCATCGCTCGTACTAGTACAGAAAGTTGTTAATGTTGGTGTGTTCTCATATTGTGTATGCTGACGTTAACGAGTTGGCTTGTTTGGTTATTGGATTTGACGCCCCTATGTACTCCATCTAGGCCAGGTAGGGAGGTTTATCTGACAGGTTACCAAGCTATTTCAGCTAAAGTGATAGGGCGGAGATTTATTCTATGGGTAAATAAATGTCAGCTCTCCCAGGCCGGATTTGAACCATTACGCTTCTTCTAATTTGCAGGTCTCTATGCTCTAGTATCTAATAAACTTGTATGTACATCCTATAATTTATTTTTGGTTCATAAGGTGCAAATTATGAAATATATATTGAACAGATCTAGATACCCAAAGATACTGAGAATATGTTGGTATGTATTTTCAAATATAGAAAATTTACTTTTTCCTTATTGCTCTGAAACACTCGCTTCTCAATTGCGTGAAACTCGAGGGCCGAGGAAAAATGTTCATATTATCAAGAGTTAAAAATAATAAAATTTCAATGTAATCTGAAGGTAGAGAGGAAAATATTCAAATAAAAGAGAGTTTGATTTTTCATTCCCCACAGGTGATCCCACAATGACCTAGTAGCCATAAAACAAGACCCTCCAACCCATGCTGTTCAAAGTTTTCAAATGCTGCTTCAACTCTATTATTAATCGGTGTGTTCGAAATGGATCTTGTAAAGATTTGAGGGCAGGTTCCCAAGACAACAGATGACCGAGCAGGGACAGTTTTGAGGGATATTGCAAACTGCGCGATTTATTAGAAAGATTATAAAAATAGAAATGTTATTACTAAATACTAGTTGTAGAAAAAGATTAGAAAAATAGAAATAGAAAATTTGAACTACCATATATTCGAGTAAGGTACTATTATCTCTTGTTTGGAAGCTTTGGGAGGTTAGTTATTCACTGCTATTTCTAACATAACTTAAAGCTTTTTGGATCCGTCTAATGATGTTGTGGTATTTTTCTCAGCATTAATATTTTTTTAGGTATTTATTTTGTTGTTCTATTGGATAGGAAAGTTTAAAAGTATTTTATTTATTCTTATTTTATGTTAATCATATTTGATTGATAATTGATATATTATTAATTAATATTTGAAATATCTATCGAATGATCGAGAAGGGTATGATTTTATCTGGGGATATGCCTATGTTGTTTTTTCTTCTAAGGAAAGTCCTATTAAAGAAAGATCCATTTGATTCCGGTTCTGGTTATTAAAGAGCCGGCCGTGGTGGGGCTGCCAAGGTCAGCACGCCGGACTCGGCCCGAGGGCACGCCAGGATCTGGGTTAGTGCCTTCAGCTGCATAGAAGAGTGGTAAATATGGAAGAATAATTAATTAATTTATATTAATATTAATAAATTAATCGTCTTTTTTGTCATTTGCATTATGACCTGAAATAACGATATTTCTGTCTATTCTGTTCCGATAAGTAATCCTTTTTCCATTAAGTAATGTTGGTCATTGAAGCCCACTCCAAATAGAACAATGAAACAATGATATGGATTAACTGGAGTGCTTGCAGTGAAAACAATTCCAGGGGCGCCCATTTATGATGACTCCACGCCCACCGGTTCATTTGTTACCTTTTGAGTCATTCATGTTAACGTAAACAAATATTTTATAGTTTTACAATCAAAAATAGTTTAGTGTACAGATTAATACTACTCTTGATTATGTAATTATTGAGGTATAAATAGGTCAATTATAATTGTAATAACATTTAATTATTTAATCATTACCTTCCAAAAACAATCTTAAACAATAATGAAAATTTTAAATATTTCCCAATCCAGTAATTTTTGTTTCTTTTAATTAATAACTGTATTATTGAATATAATTAATAGTAAACATATAAGCCAAGTTGTAAGTTCCATATCCCTATTAATATTTAAAATATATAAGGAAGATCTTAATAATCAGGTTTATAATAGTAAATAAGGTTTTACTGTCATTCCGATTGCTTGTACAAAAATTATTGATATGAATAACTTACAATGCTGTTTATTTTCATTGTCAATTATTCAAAAAAATATAAACACTATTTAAAAATCGGTAATTGACAGTATGAAATATATAAAAATCAGATGGTCTGGTTCCCCCCGTAACACCATCTTACGTCTGGGTGCAGCCAAATGAAGTCAAATAGTAATTAAAATATTTAATGTGAGCCAACATTTCCACCCCACTGTGCAGGGCTTCATCAGGGCTTAAAAAAAAAAATAATCTAACATAATTAAAGAAAAGATAAAATGAATTAAAAGTAAAATATGATTTGAAATATGTGAAAATTTATATAAAAATGGCCAAATTAAATTATTTTAGATATATGTATATTTAGTTGATCGTAGAAAGTGATATATAAGAAGATGGTCAGGGTTGCGGTCAAAAGAGAAACAAAAATAGTTGTAAACTATTTTAAAGTTTACAATCTTTTTTGACGGCAACCCTGACCATCTTCTTATATATAAATTATTTTAGTTTTTTGTATTTTTTTCTTTTAGATCTAATGATGCAGTTCAAAGTGGGGTGAAACGTTGGCTCAAAATGAATAGTTTGATTGCTATGCTCTTGAGTTCTTTTGACCGCTCCCAGACCATCTGACTTTTATATATTTCACTCTGTCAATAACCGATCTTCGAATATTTATATTTTTTTTTAATAATTCATATTGAAAATGAACAACATTGTAAGTTATTCATATCAATACTTTTGTAAAGGACTCCTGCACAGGCAATTAAAATGATAGTAAAAACAAAGTTGAACTTTAAGGTACATCGTGTAATATTAGCAGTGGTCGGAGTATTGAGAATCAGATGATGCTGCGATGTTTCCTTCATATCGTGCATTTACTTTAGTCTTACAGGCAAATGCCAAAATTAGGACCAAACAATGTGCTGTATAGTCAGTCCCGTCCGTTCGTGACGATTGGCAGTGTAGTAGCCCTTAAACATTTCTATATAATCAGTAATGTAAATTTTAATTATACTGTATTTACAAACCAATATATTCATTATTATTAGTACACAGCCTGAAAAATGTGTTGACCATCATTCCCTCCACTAGTTTTCTACGCTCACTGTCGGTTGAAGCAATTATCTTTTAGCCTGGGGTGATTGGGTTTAGGGCCGATGGAATTTTAACCTTTCCACATCAACCCCAAAAATCCCCACACCTTTTCACACTCACAGTTGTCCCACGTCATATTTAGTGTGAAATGGTTGGTTTGAAGCGACTACCTAAATATTTTACCACTTACCAATTGAATAAAAAATAAAAATTACCACTTGAATGCTGCTGATCTCACCATTCACATTCGAAGTGTTTTATGTTTCATGTTTTATTCGGTTCAAGATGATATCGATTTTGTAAAAAATTTCCAAAACCCAGTTACTGATTTTACAACATTTAAACTATTTTCTTCTTATCACATTTGAAATATTAGAATTTCGATTCTACTGCAACATTCCTTTCGCTAGATTGTGGGCTTATATGTATTAAACTCATTCTCTATGCAGCTATTAGAGCAGCTTGAGCCGCTATGAGGGTTGTATTCTTATTTTTAATATAATAAACATATATTACGTTATTACGTTCTTTATGATAAAAACATTGCCTGCTCTATGTCCTAATTTATGATTTAAACTGCACTTTATTATTTAGTTCAACTTTTCTTTAGAGTAGTTTGAATGAAATATTTTTCATCATAAATCTTTTTATATTCAGTAATAAAATATATCCCGACAAGTATTAAAGCAAATATATTTCCAGTGTGCACAACCCAATTTATCTGCTCAGTATATTATTGTAACTTTAATAAAAATCATGTTGGTATTGTAAATTGTACTTTCGAAGTTCAGATTTTTAATATTAAAAAAACAAACAAATAATAATTGTTCAGAGGATATTAAAATTAATTTTTATGAGGCAGTTTTAGGTATATATTGAGTGTAATATTTTAATTTCTTTTTATAATATTGAAGCTATGTTTTATGTTTATCAGATTTTTTTTTTTTTAAATTGCATAAAATATAACTTGTGCTGAACTAGTGATTAATCGCTTTAAGAAGTCCAATTTTGAGTCACGAGTTGATAATGGACTTTTTGAAATTGTTTGATATTATAAAGTCTTATCTACATGCTATGTTTTATAAAATAAATGATTGGGTTTCTATCTTACTGTGATTATTTATCAAGACATTCTTTATCGGTGGACTTGAGAACTATCTTTTTAAAATCGTTCTGTAGTATTGATATAAATTATATATATAAGGACTTAAAAATAAACACAATGATTGGCCTTGAAGATAGATTCTCCTTTGTAGTTCTAATAGTTTTATACGCGTTGTGAATAATTTCGAATTCTAGTTTACCTAATTAAAATAAATTTAGATTAGTAAATTCCATTTAGATGTAACGTACAATTTTAATGTCGCGTTGTTTTTTTTGTTTTGTTTTTCAAACTGCGCTTCTTGTATACGTTATAACGATTTGTTCTGTTTTATTACTAGCAAATTCTCTTCGTTTGAAAATAATTTATTTGTGAAGGTTGCAATGTTGAGTACGAAATGAGTATTTGCAGCGCAATTGTTTAGTTCCCGTATTACCGAGCTTTGGTATGCCATCCTTGCATACCCTGGGGTTTTGTTCTCCCGTGTGAGAAGATAGGAATTTGCCAGTGAGATGTGTGTGCTAAACATGCGGCCTGGTTATGGAATCATGAACCACAATCCATCCGCTCGGATGAAATTTACACTCATTATAAAATATATTGTATTTGAGACCTTAGTTTAGTAGTCCATAAAGGTATCCTATATCTTTAAAACAATTCTTCTTTCAATATAAATATTTTGACGGAGTGCTGCTCACTTTACTGGATTCGAAACTCCCTGCCACATTCGGCCATTAAGATCAGATATAAATATGTAGAAACCTATTCAGGACTTTTGAATTGAAGTATTGGGTGTACACTTATATTCCTCCTGTATCAGAATAAATATATTTAATTTTTACATTATTATTACTTCAAGGTTATTGGTCCGACATATTGTTTATGTAATTGAATAAACCCCAGTCCTGTAGGTATGGGATGGCTGTTGGTACCAATAGATCCAGTTGGCAGGTTCTTAGGATCAAACATCCATGGACTGCGTCACGGTCGGACGCTTCCCGTCAGCCGCAACGTCCTGGTATCGATGCCACGTCATGTCATAGCGGTGAGACGTGATTGGAGTCTATTCTAGTTATCGGATGGTTAGTGACATAATTGTTTATAATTGTCAAGTCTGGTTTATCGTCTTCATAGTGGTGCCAATAATATTGTTTTGGAAATTATTTCTTTTGTAATATTTAATACTTTTCTATTTAAGTTTTAAAACTTACAACTTTTCTAATTTTTAAGTAATTAGGAATCTAAAAAGTAAAAATAGGAAAGATATTGATCAAACTTTGCAGATTTTAAGTATCCAAAAAATATACGAGGAGTGTTAATACATCGACTTCTGAAAAGACTTTTTTGGCAAATCAAAATTCCATAAAAAAATTCAAATTTTTACCTGTAAAAAATATGGTAACTTTCAATATTTTAAATAAAAAATTAACTAACGTATATCGGATGATCTCATAATAATTTTCTGAAATATGATTTTTAGATGTTAGAAAACTCTTAAAATATTTGACAGATTTTTATTTTTATAGACTTTGCTCCATAAGCTGAAATGTATATGATATGTTTATTTAATTTAAAAGTAAAATTTTTGGTGAATCTTAGAAAAGTAATCTTTTTTGGGCTCCTAAAAAGGTTTATTTTTAAAATTATTATACCCTTATAAGATAAAGGTCCAAAGTATGTTTTTAAACGGGCAGCATGAGACTTATTGGTTTTTAACACAATATCGAACTAAAATTACCGAGCTTCCAAATGAACAACATATTTCGGGTTATTCTTGATCTTTCATCATATCTTTCTTTTCCTCTAAAAAGTTTCCTTTTTAACATTTTTTCTCTTGTTATTACCGTATACAATGTCCGGATACCTGTTAACAAAAAAAAAATTAAAAACGTCATTATCTTTCCAACATTACTGTTTTAGTATAAAAATTAATTTATTAATTATAATCTGATCTCCTATCTTTCAACTGGTCTAAATATAAAACAAAGTGGAAGACATTTTGTCCTTAAGTAGCACGTTTTGGGAAGATGATAATGCATTTTACTAAAATGTATAACATAGGGGAATTTCGATGAAGAACTAGAAAAAATTAAGTATTTAATGGTTTTCTAGCCAGAATGACAGCCAATAAAAACGTGTCCTACTGCACTGCAGTTAAACTTTCCTGGACGCCCGTAATCTAATAATAAGGAGAAAATGAGCTTTTGAAACGAACATGGCAACTTTTGATCTCTATTCCTGATCGGAAAAAATTCCCGTATGGAAACATGCTACGCCAGATGAATGTGATAAAACTTTGGGGACAGGATTTTTTCGTTTTCAGCAAATATATGTTTACATTTAGACTACCATTTTAGGCAATTTTAGGGGTGTGATATGTTTTGAGGGCACAACAAAAATATAAAATAATGTCCATGGTTAGAATATTAACAAACTTGGCATGTCTTGAACGCACATATGAATGAAAAATTGGCTTGAAGTTATAATTTTTATCGGGATGGCTTAGTATTATTAGTATAAATTGTTTACAATAATCAGGTACAAAGTTTGTGTATCGTTTTTCACACCACATACCAAAAAAATGAATACCTTCAATTTTGTTTTTTTTTAAAAAAAACAAAAACAAAAACTACTATCTCTCACTGTCATTAGTAATGAAAATGGATGAATATAAAATATGAAAAAAATTCCATGGTTGTTATGACCGTTGTCAATTTTACTTTGACTTACCTTTTTATGAGATATATAGTAAGGAGAAGTATTGCTATCCTGAATAATAAAGAAATAGCACTTTTGAAGTGTACAAGGATTAATTTCATCTTAAAGAAGAGTTGTGGGATTTGCGATCGGATTTTTAGTTAGATATCCCCCGAAGGTTTGAAATAATAAAAAATCACTTTTTGTAGATTCATCCATAAATTTTAAAAAACGTCTACCTAATCATATTTAACGTTGTTTCAAATTTATAAAATCAATAAAAATAAGTAATTTGTGTGCTAAATAAAATAAAAAGGACGAAAAAACTGGTGCGGAGAAAAAAAGCTCTTTATCATATAATAGAAGTTTAACCATTGTTATTTTATGTTGGAGTTAGCTTATTGCGACGGGAGCTTAACAATCCATTGTTTCGGATAATTCCCTCCATTGAAGGGATGTAGCATGCATGTTTATGTATTTATGGTTTACTCTCGTTGGATAATACATGTTCCTCTGCTGTTTGCAATCCTACGCTTGTGTTGAAGTATCGTCAAGTTTCCTAATAGACAAAAATATGTGCTTTAAATATCTCGAACAAAATACGAGAAATAAATCGTTTTTTAATCTACACTTTATTGGCAGATATTTCGTTTATTCCACCATAAGAGGCTTTCCAGAAATGCGGACGCTGAATATTTAAGGATATGAAAGAGCTTTAATACTTTCCGGAGAAGTTAATATACATTTTATTACGATTACATTATTTGGATACGGAAATCAATATGGATAAAAATATCAAGTAAATTTATAACTTTGACTTCTAAGATTTTCTCGCCTTATGATATAACCGTCCACTCCATAGATTTCAAGTATTTATTTTTATCCGGAATCCTTGTTATTGTTAGCCTTATGAAAATATTTTTATCTTAAATTAAATTTATTATGTTTCCCTTACGATGTACTGCCGAAATATTTAGTATATTATTATTTAATGACAATATAAAAGATTTAAAAATTGAATCATTATTTAAATTTTGGAGTCTATAAAAAGTGGTATGAAACAAGGCTAATGTTTTAGCAATAATTATAGCGAAATGAAAACGAAAATACATGTTTAACTAGTATTAAATATTGGAAGGTCGCTGATTGACCGTGTGTATCAATAAATTGAATTTGTTCCAGGTGCGGTCAAATAAAACTCAAATAGTAAATTGGTGTACTATTTTTATTTGAGCCAACGTTTCGTCCCACTTTGCAGGGTATCGTCAGGGCTAAAAAAGATACAAACACTTGACATAAGTACAAATAAAAAAAAATTAGTGGAAAATAACAAGGGTACGTAAAATATAAGAAAAATTAAAGGTTATAAATAATAAATGAAAACAGTAATAGTAACAGATAAAGAGAAGAAATATTACAGAAAGTACAAATTAAGAGATGAAAAGGGATAAAAATAAAATCAAATGAAAATAAACGAGACAAAATTCATACCTGTTTTGACGGAAGTCAAAGTCAGAGTGAACCGTTTGTATTGGGAGGAGTGGGGATGGCAGTTAAGTACTTCACATGTTAAAATAATTATAAAGTAAACATTGTAAAAAATATTAAAATTAGGTAAACAATAAATGATAATATACATAATAGAGGGAGAGAAAAAATATTTAAAAAAAAAATAAAATAAAAAATAATTAAAAAAAAAAATTTTAATTTACATGGACAGAAAAACAAAGATAAAATGAAGTTAAAATAATGGGAAACAATAAATGTAGGTGATTATGAAAGACAATATACAATATAAGGTATGTAAATTATATAATAGAAAAATTAATAATAAAGTAATTAATATAAGTATACTTAAGCAGGTAACACATGAATATAAATTAAAAAATCAGATACATGAATATAAAAAGAAAAAGGAAAGATAGTAAATATAAAATTAATGAAATATGGAGTGAGAATTTTGAAAAACAAGAATAAAAGATATTACAGGAAAGTGGGCTTCTGAAATGAAGAACGAAGAGAAAATAGCCATTATGAGGGTTTTATTAGGGTCAAAATTTGTCGATATGTAAGGGAGATGCAGTTTTTATCAGCTTCATGATTGACGGAATTCCCCGTTAAATTTATGTAAATGGACTCCGAGATAATAAGACTTTTTTTATGATTGGGTACAGTGTCAAAAATTGAAGAATTATCGAAATTAAAAGTATGATTCAGGTAAAATTGTAAACCAATTTACTATTTTAGTTTTGGCCGCACCCGGACCAAATTCCATTTATTATTAAATATAACTGAAGTATTAGCTTAAGTTAACTGATATTTAAACATTTTGGATTAATTATTGAAATAATCTCTAAAAAATTATTTTCGATTGGTGAAAGTCCGAAGGGTAGGCCGAGAAGAGAATGGGAGGATCGTGAAAGGTCTACCCTTTAGCAGGTTAAGGTTTTGCGGGTGGATAGTTGGTATGCAGCTTGTTTATGGTTCGATTTTCCACAGCAGTATTATTATTACTAATATTAATATTATATGTTTATAGTTTTAATTTAAATATTTCAATATCATTAACTATAACTAAGAAGTCGAAGCTTCATAAAGAAATTAAATTAGTAATTGAGTAGCATAAAAAATTAAATTATAAAATGATAAATAAATCTGTACCGCTACAACCTATGAAAGGTGAGGGTTCAGTAGTTTGTAAGGAAGTACTGTTACTGGGACAACAGTTGTGCAAGGAGGTGATTTAGTCATGCTGGACCGCTAGATTTTTCCCAATCAAGGGTAGCTATTTTCCGGAGTCCTCCGGGTGGCTTTTGGAGGGCTCCCGAACCCACGGGGTTGACTCACGGCTTCATTAACAGAATAACCAAGTACAAGATAAAAATTTTAATTTCTCACATTAACAACTAACGTCAGTACTCTGGTAGAAGGAATCCTAATTATTTGAACTTTATTTAATTTAGAAATTTTTTTTAGATAAAGAAAGCTTTAAAATGTTTATATTTTTTAGAAACTGGTTGTACTTTAATTGTATTTTACGTATTAAAACTAATTAGGACCAATGTATGTACCTGTAAAAAGATGAAAATGCCAAATTGTTGAACTCTCTGATTTTACAGAACACTGAGGGGATGATATATTTAATATCCAGTCAATTAATACCCCACTGGATGTAATTAAAATTAATTGTTAGGATCCTTTGTAGATCACACCTGAGAAGGGCCTTTTAGAGATAACGTAGTGGAAGATTAAAATATTTCTTTTCTAGTCAAGCTCATTTATTCCTTCACCTCAGAAATTAGTATTTTTATATATATA